>NC_059076.1:145517202-145648673 GCF_020497125.1 Mauremys mutica
TATCTACTTTATGCAGTTAACTACTGCCATATATTGCAGTTTTAATTATTCAGGGCCTCAGGCACCTCATCCTGTTCATGGTGCTTTATAATCAAACACTTTATAATAGCAGCCCTGTTTTAACACACCCACGTGCTCTCTCTCCGCCAGGCAACTAGAATCGGGAAAGAAAAATGGGCAGAGCCCTAGCAACCCAACAACAGCAGGTCGCCAACCTAATGCCTACAAAGCCAGGGGAACCAGCACCCCTCCCCAGCGCACACCCATGTTCTCGCTGTCCGCACCCCATTTCAACCCCCCCCCACCATGCCCACCACCCTTATCGCCCATCCCGCTATACCAACCCCAAGGCCCCCCCTTCTCACGGGCCACCCTGCCCTCCTAATCCCCTCCCCCAACCCCACACCCCAAGCCCCTACGACATCCCCCCTCGTTCCACCTAACCACCCCCAGGCCTATAATGGCCCCACCAGTCCCACCTAACCACCCCCACTCCACAGGCCCCCCAGGTTCCTGCCCCCCCCCATGCCTCTGCCCCCCCCGGTCCTCCCACGCCACCGCCCCACGCCCCACATCCCCCCGAGGCAGATGCCCCGAACCCCCCAACACCCCTGCCCCGCCCCCTCAGCGCCCCACCCCCACGGCTCAGACCCCAGGCGAGGCCGTTACCTCACGACGGACTCGGCGCCGCCGCGGGGCCTGGAGCGGCCCCTCCGCAGAGCGGCGGAGGGCGGGGGAAGCAGCAGCGACGGCCTGGGCGCCAGCGCCATTGTGCGCGCGGGGAGGGTGCGGAGCACAGGGGGCGCTGCGCGGAGCCGGGCTGGGGCCGCCTCGCCCCGGGAGTCTGCGAGGAGGCGGGGCGAGAGTCGGACCGCACCACCCCGCCCGCTCGCGGGGGGGGGATCGCACGTCTGCTCTCCGCCCGCAGCCCGGATTGAGGAGACCCCGAGCAGGAACGAGGTCTCCCCGATACCGCCACCGCCTCCTCCCCGGCGCGGCCCTGCCTTGCGGAGTAACCGAGACACGTACACCCCCGCTACTGACAATGGTACCGCCCGGCAACAGCCAGGGTGAGGGGGACACACAAACCTGGCAGCTCCCCCCGCAAAACCCCCTAGCCCCGCCCCAGCTCCCCGTCACCTTCCTCAGCCCCCCAAAACACCCCCTAGCCCCGCCCCCGTCACCTCCCTCAGCCCCCCAAAACACCCCCTAGCCCCGCCCCCGTCACCTCCCTCAGCCCCCCAAAACACCCCCTAGCCCCGCCCCCGTCACCTCCCTCAGCCCCCCAAAACACCCCCCAGCTCCCCATCATCTCCTTCAGCCCCCACAAACACCCCCTAGCCCCGCCGCCGTCACCTCCCTCAGCCCCCCCAAAAGACCCCCCAGCTCCCCATCATCTCATTCTGGCCTCCAATACACCCCGATTGCCCCGCCCCAGCTCCCCGTCACCTCCCTCAGCCCCTCAAAACATTCCCATTGTCCTGCCCCATCTCCCCATCACCTCCCTCAGCCCCCCCCAAACACCCCCCAGCTCCCCATCATCTCCTTCAGGCCTCCAAAACACCCTCATTGCCCGCCGCCCATCACCTCTCTCCGCCCCCCACAACACCCCCTAGCCCCGCCCCATCTCCCCATCACCTCCCTCCGCCCCTCAAAACATCCCCATTGTCTTGTCCCGTCACCTCCCTCAGCCCCCCAAAACACCCCCAGCTCCCCATCATCTCCTTCAGCCCCCCCAAAACACCCCATTGCCTTGGCCGCGTCACCTCCCGCCACACCCTCTCCCCAGTCCCTCCCTCAGCTCCTCACAACTCCCCCCAGGTCCCCATCACCTCCCTCAGCCCCACCCCCAGCATCCCCCAAAACACCCCCAGCTCCCCCAAACCACCCCCAGTCCTGCTCCCAGATTCCTGTCATGTCCCTCAGCCTCAGCCCCCCCAATCATTCTCCCAGCCCCACTAAATCAGCCTCACCCGCAGAACCCTGTCACCTCCTTCAGCCCACAAACCACCACCCAGCCCAGCTCCAGCCCCCCTCACCACTCCCCAATCCATTCCCAGCCCCCTGTAATTCCTTAGTTCTATGCTTTAAAGGTTTGGAGTAGTTAGGGCATGTCCTGGTGCAACCTTAATTGTCAGTAAATAAATTTTTGTTTGTATTGACTCTGTATATGGTCCCTTCTGACCTTAAAGTCTATGAGCATTGATGAAAAATGAAACTTTTGGCCAGAAAAAAAAGGCACCTGAGTCGCTCATTGTAGCAGAGAAGTGGAGGAAGTAGTTGCAATCCTTCCACATTTTCCTAGAAGCAAACAGTGTCTCAGAGAAATCAGGGATGTTGAAATCCTCCACACTGTCATGTGTGGTAGGGGGTCAATATCCACTGGCTCCAGTAAGCCAGTTACAACTGCAAAGATCTGTGCTAGGGAGCTCATAAAGACCTGCGCTTTAACATCAAACAATGGGTGCTCAGCTGGCCACATGGCAGAGGGGCCCATGCCTAGAAATCAAGCCAGCAAGTAACAGATGCTGGCTGAGGCAGTACTCTCACAGTGGATTAGTCCCTGGGCCTTGACATCAGCTAAGCAAGCTAGAGGTGCTCAACTAGTGACCTCACAAGGGGCCCAAGTCTTCACTTCAGCCCAGCAAGTTAAAGATGCTGACCCACTGACCTCATGTGAGCCACTGACCTCACAGTAGCCTGCCCCTGACAGCAGTACAGCAGTCTGAAGCCTGGTCTACACTAGGCGTTTAAATCGGTTTTAGGAGCGTAAAACCGATTTAACGCCACAACCGTCCCACACTAGGAGGCACCTTATATCGATTTTAATGGCTCTTTAAACCGGTTTCTGTACTCCTCCCTAACGAGAGGAGTAACGCTAGTATCGGTATTATCATATCGGATTAGGGTTAGTGTGGCCGCTGATCGACGGTATTGGCCTCCGGGCGGTATCCCACAGTGCACCAGTGACCGCTCTGGACAGCATTCTGAACTCGGATGCACTGGCCAGGTAGACAGGAAAAGCCCCGCGAAGTTTTGAAATTCATTTCCTGCTTCCCCAGCGTGGAGAGCACAGGTGACCACGCACAGCTCATCAGCACAGTTAACAATGCAGTCTCCTGAGAATCGTAAAAGAGCCCCAGCATGGACTGCACGGGAGGTACTGGATCTGATCGCTATCTGGGGAGAGGATTCAGTGCTAACAGAACTGTGTTCCAAAAGACGAAATGAAAAAGTATTTGAAAGAATTTCTAAGGCTATGACGGATAAAGGCCACAGCAGGGACTCAGTGCAGTGCAGAGTGAAAGTTAAGGAGCTCAGACAAGCCTACCAGAAAACCAAAGAAGCAAACGGAAGGTCCGGGGCAGGTCGAAAAACATGCCGCTTCTATGCTGAGCTGCATGCAATTTTAGGGGGCTGCGCCACAAGTATCCCACCCCGATCGTGGATTCCGAGGTGGGGGTTGTAATCTCTGCCATGGCTGAGGATTATGCAGATGGGGAAGATGAAGATGAAGAAGAGGAGGAAGACCTAGCAGAGAGCACACAGCACTCCGTGAGCCCCAGCAGCCAGGAGCTTTTTATCACCCTGACGGAATTACCGTCCTCCCAGCCCTCACAAGCCACTATCCCAGACAATGACGCCATGGAAGGGAGCTCTGGTGAGTGTACCTTTGCAAATAGCAAACATTGTTTTTTAAGCAAGCCTTTTTTAATGATTGATTTGCCCTGAGGACTTGGGATGCATTCGCAGACAGTATAGTTACTTAGAAAAGTTTGTTAACATGTCCGGGGATTGAGAGGAAATCCTCCAGGGACATCTCGATGAAGCGCTCCTGTAGGTACTCCAGAAGCCTTTGCAGAAGGTTTCTGGGCAAAGCAGCCTTGTTCCGCCCACCATGGTAGGACACTTTACCACGCCATGCATGTAGCAAGTAATCAGGTATCATTGCGTGGCAAAGCATAGCAGCGTATGGTCCCGGTGACTGCTGGCATTCAAGAAGCATCCGCTCTTTATCTTGTTCTGTTATCCTCAGCAAAGTGATATCGTTCAGGATAACCTGGTTAAAAATCAGGAATTTAAGTAAGGGGGGTGGCCATTTTTCTACTGGGTTCGTGGACTGCAGCAGCTTAAAAAAAAAACTTTCCTGCACGTAGCGAAGCGGGGGAGGGGAGGAGTGAAATGCCGATGATCTTTTCTGTGTTTGGTCACCGGCGATCTTCCCCAAGCTACCAGCCACGCAGTGGAAGGGGGGGTGGGAAGGTTGTTGATTAGCAGGGAGCTAGCGTGGTATTAGCCATGCGTTGGGGGGGAGGGGGTAAATCACTACAGAAGCCGAAAGACAGTGGCTTACCATGGCCGCATGCAAGCTGAATTCTGATGCCTGGACCTGTGTCTGTGAGATCTGTAACTCCAGAGCTGCAAGCACTCACTATTAAGATGAAAAATGCGACCTTGTAGGGAAATCACATGTGCTAGGTGAATAGTGCTGTTCACTGTGAAAGAGTATAACCATTGTTCTGTAAAATGTATCTTTCTAAATATTTATCTCCCTCATGCAGCTGCAAATTTTTCAACCATCCCTCCTCCATCCCAAAGGCTAGCACAGATAAGGCGGAGGAAAAAGAAGACACGAGATGAGATGTTCTCGGATATTATGGAAGTTACACGCAATGAAAGAGCTCATCTGAATGAGTGGAAGGACGTGGTATCAAATTACAGGAAAGAGGCCAGTGAACGTGAGGACAGGAGGGATGAACGTGAGGACAGGAGGGACAACCGAGATGAGAGGTGGCGGCAGGAAGACCGGCAGGAAAATCAGCAGTGGCGGCAGGAAGATCAGCGGTGGCGGGATGCAACTCTGGGGCTGCTGCGTGATCAAACTGACATGCTCCGGCGTCTTGTGGAGCTTCAGGAACGGCAGCAGGATCACAGAGTGCCGCTGCAGCCCCTGTATAACCACCCTCAACCCTCACCATGTTCCACATCCTCCTCACCCAGACGTGTAAGAACGCGTGGGGGGAGGCTCCGTGCACCCGCCCACTCCACCCCCGTGGACAGCCCAACCAGAAGGATGTCGTTACTGTGAATTTTTTTTAATGGCCTTCTCCATCCCTCCTATCCTCCTCCCAAACCACACCCTTACTTCTCTCCCTCTTTTATAATGAATCAATAAAGAATTCATGCTTTTTAAATGAGAGTGACTTTATTTGCATAAGTAAGCTGTACTCGAAGGGGGAGGTGGAGTTGCTTACAGGGACTGAGTCAATCAAGGGGGTTGGGTGTTCATCAACAAACACAGCAGTCACACTGTACCCTGGCCATTGATGAAGCTCGTTTTCAAAGCTTCTCTGATGCGCACCGCTTCCTGGTGTGCTCTTCTAATCTCCCTGGTGTCTGGCTGCGCGTAATCAGCGGCCAGGTGATTTGCCTCAGCCTCCCACCCCGCCATAAACGTCTCCCCCTTACTCTCACAGAGATTGTGGAGAATACAGCAAGCAGTAATAACATAGGGGACATTGGTTTGGCTGAGGTCTGAGCGAGTCAGTAATGTCCGCCAGCGCGCCTTTAAACGGCCAAATGCACATTCCACCACCATTCTGCACTTGCTCAGCCTGTAATTGAACAGATCCTGACCACTGTCCAGGCTGCCTGTGTATGGCTTCATGAGCCATGGCATCAAGGGGTAGGCTGGGTCCCCCAGGATAACGACAGGCATTTCAACATCCCCAACTGTTATTTTCTGGTCTGGGAAGTAATTCCCTTGCTGCAGCAGTTTAAACAGAGTAGTGCTTCTGAAGACGCGAGCGTCATGAACCCTCCCTGGCCATCCCACGTGGATGTTTGTGAAACGTCCCTTGTGATCTACCAGTGCTTGCAGCACCATTGAAAAGTACCCCTTCCGGTTTATGTACTGGGTGCCCTGGCGCTGCGGTGCCAAGATAGGGATATGGGTTCCATCTATCGCCCCCCCCACAGTTAGGGAATCCCAGTGCAGCAAAGCCATCCACTATGGCCTGCACGTTTCCCAGAGTCACAACCTTTCGTAGCAGCAGCTTAGTGATTGCTTTGGCTACTTGCATCACAGCAGCCCCCACAGTAGATTTTCCAACTCCAAATTGATTCCCGACTGACCGGTAGCTGTCTGGCGTTGCAAGCTTCCACAGGGCTATCGCCACTCGCTTCTCTACTGTGAGGGCTGCTCTCATCTTGGTATTATGGCGTTTCAAGGCAGGGGCAAGCAAGTCACAAAGTTCCATGAAAGTGCCCTTACGCATGCGAAAGTTTCGCAGCCACTGGGAATCGTCCCACACCTGCAACACAATGCGGTCCCACCAGTCAGTGCTTGTTTCCCGGGCCCAAAATCGGCGTTCAATGGATAGAAATCTGCCCCATTACCATCAGGATCTCCAAAGCGCAGGGGCCCGCGGTTTGAGAGAATTCTGTGTCTATGTCCTCATCACTGTCATCGCCGCGCTGCCGTATCCGCCTCCTCCTCGCCTCGGATTGAAGGTCCTGTTTCACCATAGACTGCACGAGAGTGCGCGAGGTGTTTAAAACATTCACGATTGCGGTATTGAGCTGAGCAGGGTCCATGCTTGCTGTGCTATGGCGTCTGCACAGTTCACCAAGCAAAAAAGGCGCGAAACGGTTGTCTGCTGCTCAGGGAGGGAGGGGTGAGGCTGTACCCAGAACCACCCGCGACAATGATTTTTGCCCCATCAGGCACTGGGATCTCAACCCGGAAATGCCAAGGGGCGGGGGAGGCTGCGGGAACTATGGGATAGCTACGGGATAGCTACCCACAGTGCAACGCTCCAGAAATCGACGCTAGCCTCGGACCATGGACGCACACCACCGATTTAATGTGTTTAGTGTGGCCGCGCTCACTCGATTTTATAAAAATCTGTTTTACAAAACCGGTTTATGCAAATTCGGAATAGTCCCGTAGTGTAGACGTACCCTGAGTGACAAGTGCTTTTACCTAGAGATCATCCCAGCAATTTAGAAATGCTGAGCCAATAATCCTCCCAAAGACCTGTGCCTTGGTTTTAGCCCAGCAAGCTAAAGGTGCTGAGCAAGAGCAGTCACAGAAGCCAGTGCCTGAACTGTTTCCACACAAGACCCAGATGCTCAGCCACTAACCTCACAAAGACAAAAACCCTTCTCTCCATCTACACCCTATTCCTAGGTGCTCTAATCCACAAGGAAGGCTTTGGCTTCCATCTTTATGCTGACAAGTCACAAACCTTACCTCCCTGCTCATGGCCTATCTCAGTCTCCTGTCTTTCTGACCTGGTTTCTTGACTGACCAAGCTCAACATGGCCTAACTGAGATTTTGATCTCCCTGTCCTAAATCCTTGCTTCTGCCTCCTTTCTCTGTCACCATGGACATCACACCAACATAATCCCAATGCCACAGGCCTGTAACCTGACTTGGCCCCTCTCTCAACCCACATACCTAGACTATGTCTAAGCCTGGCTGCCTTTTCCTACATTATGTCTCAAATATCTGACCTTTTCTGTGTGTCTAGACTGCAACTGTCTAGTCTAGGCCCACCCTGCACCTCAACTACTGTAATCATCTTCCTCTCTAGCCTTGACCACTCCAAAACCAGCCCCCTCAGAACTGCATTCAAAGCACTGCTTACTAGGACAATCTTCCTGCTTGGCTGCTCTTCTACATCACTGGTCTGTGCTTCTGTTCACTGCCCCTTTACCGTTGCATCAAATACAAGTGTCTTATCTCACCTTTAAGGCCCTTAACTATATATGGAGATATAGCTATGTCATAGAACTGGAAGGGACCCTGAAAGGTCATTGAGTCCAGCCCCCTGCCTTCACTAGCAGGACCAAGTACTGATTTTTGCCCCAGATCCCTACGTGGCCCCCTCACGGATTGAGCTCACAACCCTGGGTTTAGCAGGCCAATGTTCAAACCACTGAGCTATCCCTCCCACCCAAAACCACTTAACTATGGCCTCTACCTATCAGGTCTAGTATACGAGTGCAACATTAAACCCTACCTTCACTATGCCAGCCTTTATTGCCCATTAATCCGCTTTCTCCTCTGATGCCCATTTTGCATGGGAAAAGGTCCCTGCCAAAATCCATAAAAACACTACCCTGCCCTCCTTCAAATCACTCCTTAAGGACTTACTCTGTCATGATATCATGAAAGCACAAACAGCTGATAAAGAGGCCTGGTGGTGCAGAGAAGAGGTTATTGGTTTTATGCAAAGCATGCTAGTTCGACTGTTGCCATGTCGTCCCATCATCCCCTATTGTCTTTTTCTTCTGATTGTTGCATCATGTCATTTCTGGAACAGGGACTCTTATTTACAGTATCCAGCAAAACGGTACCTGAGTCCTGACCTGGACCACTAGGCACTTGTGTAACACAAATACTAGATAATAATAATAAAAGACCTCATGCCTTGACATCACCCAGCTAGCTCACAGAGGTATATGCCATACTAATCATGCAGGCTAAAACTGCCAAGCAAATTCCCCTATTCTCCCTCTCCTGGGGAAGATCGTTGCCTCCTACTAGTTCTTCCTTCCCTACAGATTAGCGGAGAGGTAAAGAGAAAATCCTGCCACTTTCAACTCTCCCTTCTGTCTAGAGGAAAAAGGAGACCATGCCATTGGTTCCCCAACTCTACCCAGAATCTGTACAAACAGATTGGTCCAGCCCATTCCCTTTCCATTCCTGACATTCTCTATTAGGGGGTGTGGTGGAGAAATGTTCCTCTTTACAGTTTCATACTCTGCACACACATGCAGATACTCAGCTTTGTTCTGGATATGACCTGCTTGGGGATACTGACTCCTTTCAGATATATTTCATTGTCCCTATTCTCTTCCCCATGTCATGTACCATTAGAAAAAACACTCTGTCAATACACAGTGACATCAACATACAAGCGGACATAAAGTCACCGGAATTAGTGAGCGCTTCTTACTGGAGCTTAACGTCTGTCTTATTTTCCCCATGTGTGAAATGAAGAGAACACCATTTACGTCTCAGTGGTATTCAATTTAATGATGTTGATGTTTGCAAAGTGCTGTGTAAAGAGTTAATATATTAAAGGACCTACAACTCTCTGGTGAGTTGGAGACCTGGAAGTTGCTAGGCACCAACTAATTTGTACCTTGCAAAAAAATGTTAACTGTTGGCAGCTTTGCACAGACTCTGATATAAGCATAAAAACATAAGAAAGCCATACTGGGTCAGACCAAAGGTCCATCTAGCCCAGTCTCCTGTCTTCCAACAGTGGCCAATGCTAGGTGCCCCAGAGGGAATGAACAGAACAGGGAATCATCAAGTGATCCATCCCCTGTCACCCATTCCCAGCTAGGCTTTGTGCCTCTTCCAGTAAGAGGCTGATGGGGGAACTTGAAGATCTTCCCCTATATACACCCTTTTTGTAGAGGCAGTTAAAGTTTGGATACATCCCAAAGAATCATTTCATTAAATCTTCCCAAAAAATCTCAACCCCATGCAGTGCCTGGTGGTCAACATTTTTTGGACATGAATTAGTTGCACTGGGGGAGCGAGAAAATTATTTCACAGGCCCACTTAAAAATGCTAAGGACAGTTCTTCATACACCTTTAAGCTCAGGAGAGAGCCTATATCCCCCAAGAGGGAGTCACTCCAGCACTAACTATAAGTGTCTGCCCCAAACAGGAAATTCCAATACAACCACAGAAGAATCCGCACACATCTCTCCCTCTGCTCAGAGCCACCAAGACCTACAAGAGTCACATGAACACACATGCATACTCAAGAGAGACTGTAGACTCCATCACCAACACAGATGGAACAAGCAAAAACCTGAGACTGTCTCAGGCAAGTCAACCAACCCCACAGATGAAAGATCCATTCCCACTTTAATAAAAACCGTAAAGATGAAAAGCAGGCAGCAAAAACTAAAAACAAAATGTTTCTCCCTGAAACTCTCCTCCAGCAGCTGTGTAGGATTGGCACTTTTTCCAGATTTCTCCGGTGCTTGTAGGAGTCAGGATCACCATGACAAAATTGGGAAGATCCCAGAAAAAGCAGGAAAGATGTCAAATTTACTGGAGTATGACTGGTGTGGAAGGGATCCAGGACATGACTCAGACCCCATCCAGAAGTGACACTCGAGGGGAAGATAATTAACTTTTTCTGAGGTTTGGTGTTGCACTATTGTTTGGGATCCTCTAAACTGTAAGGCTACAAACTCTGTATTAAATGTACAACAATCTTTAAAGAAGAAAAAGAAAAAAGTTGACTTGTTGGGAAAAGAGGATGCTTGCTGTACGTGCTGCTCAGTGGTTCTTCCTGACCTAGTTCTCATCCAACATTAATCTATAAAATCTGGGTTAAGTATAAAATCTCTGTCCCCTTGACCTAGTGGAGATGAGCCTTTGGCTCAGATTGCCTGACTGTACTTGGCTTTTTTACCTTTGGAAAATGCTAGGTTTGCAGCCAGGCTTTTAAAAATAAACTCTCCCATTGCACCTGCACAGAATTTTGTTGTTGTTGTCGTCCTTGTTAAATATTTGTTTATGGAAAAAACAGATGGGCTAAAAATAGCCTTCATGTATATGCTGCCTTACCTACTGTAAGATCCTATGTTCCTTTACACACTCTAGAGACACCTAAACTTTTCAGCCCCATGCTGGCAGCTTGCCAGGAGGCTGTGGGCTGCACCTTATTAAAATAAATGCACAAACCCCACAATATTGGCTTGTACATGTATCTTCTTTGTTAAATGAATGGATTGTTTGAATTTAGCAGCAGTGACAGCTGGAAGCTGATCACTCTTTGATCACCTTGCACTTACACTAAGGGTGGGCCTTAAGCCTTACTTTAGGACTTACGAGAACACGTTTGGACCTTGTGTGGTTCTTTGGTCTCCCCTGAAATCGATTTATCTTAGCACCTTTCACTGTCATATTGAATACTTTGCCCTTCTAAAGCAAAATCCATCCAAAGACCTCCATGTGTTTTAGAGACATGAAAAAGTCCCGTTGCAGCCTCTTTGTGATACAAGAAAATATCACCATCCCAGGTAGAGAAACTGAGGCAGGGCACATAGGTGACTTGTCCACCATGAGTCAGAAGCAGAGCCAGGAATAGAAACCAGGAGTCCTGATGTCCAGTCCTGATGGTCCCACAAGACCATCTCCCACAATACATAATATCAATCTACCTACCACTGAAATGTAACTGATTCTGCACCAGTGACATAACAGAAGAGTTATAACTGAAAAATTATGTCTGTCTATAAACAGAGATGGAATTTATTATTAGTTATTACTGAGACAAATTGTAAACTACCCACAATGGGCTCAGCTCAGAAAAAGCTATGCCCTCTTCAGGAGTTCTTGCAACAGAATTTTTGGTGGTCTTATAATGTGGCCACCAACTCTTGCTGGTGGCTGATATGACAATTTTTCCAAAAAATGTAATTTGTGTTAGGAAAAACAAATAAATATGCACATGTACCTGTCCAAATCGTTGTAATTTGTTTATGTAGGGTTTTTTTGCAGACTCAATAATAACAAGAATGTATAGTTGTCTCTATTTATTGGACCTAAACAGAATAGAAACACAAATAAGATGTTTTGCATATTCTTGCCTTTTTTGTTGTTGTTCCTTTTGCTTTTTCGGTTTCTGTTTGTTTGGGGTTTTTTAATAGAATTGCTAGCTAATAAGTCTGCTTCTGTGACAAGTGATATTTGTATGTTAATATGACTTTTCACAGCAGCAGACTTGTTAGCTAGCTGGGCGGCAGTGAAAAGTGATATTAACAAACATACATATATCACTTTTCACAGCAGACTTACTCAGCCCTGGCAAGCCAGGGGACAAATTAAGCCTTACATGGGGAGGTGGGGAGGGAAGCATTGGGGGCCAGGAGTGATGGGGTGGATGGGTCATGGGCTGGGGGAGGCAGTGGGGGCCAGAGACGATGAAGGGGGTGGTGAGCCTGAAATCCAGTGGCCGGAGCCTGCCCTCACATGGCCGAAGCTTGCTGCCTGCCACCCCAGGCTGAAGCCAGAAACCTGAGCCCCACTACCCATGGGAAGGTGGAGAACTGACACCAGCTGTCTGCTCTTCTGAGGTTTGTGGCTCCGGGGAGAGGGGGGGCAGGTCTTGTTGGGAAAAGAGGATGCCTGCTGTACATGCTGCTCAGTGGTTTGCAGACCCAGGGGAGGAGCTAATCTTGGCACCCTCTGCCAATTACCGCCCAGGTGGCTGTGGCCGCAAGAAAAGCCTCTGGTGGCTGCATGCAGCCACTGTGGCCGCATTTGAGAAATGCTGCTCTAGGTGGTGGTTAAGCACAGGTAGAATTCATGGTTTAGGAGGTGAGGTTGGAGATCACAGGGGAGAGTGTACATAGAGGTTACAGGTGAGTGTTGGGAGTGGGAATGAAAATAAAAAAGGGAAATGATACCTTCCCATAGGCGCTAAATTAAAGAAGAATTAATCAAAATGTTGTTTCTGGGCAACATTGTTATTTCCTGTTCCTAAAATATTCTAGGTTCATGTTTATTCTTTTTGCAATGATGGAGCAACACAGTAAAATCAATATTAATATTATCACTCCGACATTCAGAAGATCAAGTTTCAATTCCCTACAAGCTTATCGTAATTATTTTATAGAAATTATTTTTAAAAATCCATCCTGTTTATATTGCAGGAAAAAAGTAAGCTGTTTTCACATGGTCAGAGCTTTAGTGAACTCCTGTGAAACAGATTCATTTTAAAATGAAGTGACACAGGAGCATGCAATTTTTTTTGTTAAAAAGAAAATATCCAAGTGAATCAGCTACTGTGCTTCACAAGAATTTTTCTCCCTACAACTTCAAAATTACGGGATTCCTATGTATTCATAAAAGTTTTAATGGTTTCTATATTCCACACAGCATCTCAAAAGAAGCAGTTGTGTTCACGTCAGATGAAAAAAAGCCTTTTGCATATGCAGCTGTTGATGAAAATTTAATATAGTATCATAAATAACACTGGAGGGAAAAAAATAGGACTGTAACAAAGGTTTCTGGTGTTGGACTTCTAGAGAGAAAATTAAAGAATGAATTATGATGGCAATAAGTCATTTCTATTTTGTTTGTACAAGTTCTCGAGGATAAAGATCATCACCTTAATCCCTCTATGTTGTTTGAGGACGGTTTTATTAACCTGCTTCTCAGCCTCCTTAAATTATTGTTCTGTCAAGTTATAAAGAGCAGACACAAAGTGAAGAAAAGTGACAAAGCAAGTTCATTCCTAAATCGAATATGAAAACAATGGGGTAAATATTATAGGCCAAATGCTCTACTAGTGCAAATTAAGTGATCGATCTATCGGGGATCGATTTATCGCGTCTAGTGTAGATGCGATAAAATTGATCCCCGATCGCACTGCCATCGACTCCGGAACTCCACCGCAGCGAGAGGTGGAAATGGAGTCAACGGGGGAGCGCCAGCAGTCGACTCGCCGCCGTCCTCACGGCCAGGTAAATCGACCTAAGATACCAAATAATACCAAAGACAGCATCCGGTAGAATGTTTCTGTGTAGAATTTAGTTTCCCTTGTACTACTCTGATTTATGGTTGTTTGGCTTTAAGTGATGAGCTAAAGAGATCACAGTGGGATTAAAGTAGTTGGGAAAAAAAAGTCTACTATGAAGCAGAAGAGGAAGCATAACCCATCACTAAGGCTGAGCAAAGGACAGACATTCAGTTTTGCAAAGGATTTCAAGATCCTGAAGTTTGTTTTCATTCCAATTTGGAACAAGTCCTGAAAAAGTCAAAATTCTCTGTGAAAGAAAATTCTGGAGGAAAAAAATCATTTTAGATTAATTGAAACATTTCATTTTGAGAAAATTGAAATGTTCTGGTTTTGACATGAAAAGTTTTTTATTGTGGCATACAATATGTAATATAATACAAAATTAAAAAAAATTAAAGTCATTTTGACAGGAAAAAAAAACTTTTTGTTCTGAAACTGTTGAAACAGGAGGTTTGGATTTTGACTAAATTGCATTCCGTGATTGAAACTAGTTTTGTCGACATTTTTCTAACCAGCTCTGCCCAGCACTTTGGGGTTAGACACACAAAGCATGGTATTCCTAACACTTTTAGAGATACATTAAACGCTAAACTTCCAGTCCTGTTAGTCCTGTCATTATCACGTAACTAGGTGAAAGAGGATATCATAATGTGCTGTGGTATTATTTTAATCTAAATCCTTGGAATAAAATTTACACCACAACCTCATTTACTTGCTCACAGCATGAACCAAGAGTTTAAAAGTTAATGCTTTTTAAGTCTGCATGCCAATGTAAGATTTACTGATGTGGGGTTTTGCCTCATGCAGGACAGAAAATAATCATCTGCCACAGCTCTCGGTTGCATTACTCTCTGCCTTTTCTAGCTGCAGCCAAAACAAAACTGCAGGCGGGCAGCACGCTGTCCTACCAGCATTCTTTCCAGCTCTGCCCAAGTGCCGGCTGATTAGCCCAGAGCTAACCAGCTGGCCTGCAGCACCAATCCCCTGCCCTTGTTCTGGAATGACACTCCTCCCCTCCAATGGGAAGGAGTGGGTCTGCAGCTGGCTCCTGAACCACTTGGTTCTTACAATGAGAGGGACCTGTTAGTAGGAAGTTGGGGATCAGTCTTCCTCCTAGCCCCTAGCCAAACAGAGCCCAATCACACTAACTCACTACTGCATGACCACGTTGTCAAATAAGCATGTGCTGTCACACGCCAGGTCTGCCCAGGTGTTGTATCTAGTCAGGATAAACATCGTAACTGTCTGGGTGAATGTCATACTGGGAAGTGGGCAATCTGACCTACTGGTCAGAGCAGGAGTCAGGCCAGGTCAGAGTCTGAGACAGAGCAGAGGGCAAACCAAGAGTCAGGCATCAGGAGGCAGACAGGGTCATGTTACCAGGAGCCTGGGATTGAGTGCTAGGTTATGGGCAGCAATCGAATAGCAAAGTTGAGGACAAACCAGGGTCAGAAGCCAGAGTCTAGGGTCTATTGCAAGCTGGGACTGGAGCAGGCAGCCTGTGCTGTTGCTCAGAAAGCTCCCCTTCATGGCTTCCTGGTTTACACACTGGTATCAGCCATCCAGTGCCCTGTGAGGGGCCACCACTCAGTCCTTGCTGAGCAGTACTCCCTGCTGAGCCTAGCATCACAAGGGACAACCCCTGGGGACAACTAGCATAAGCCTCCTGTGGTGATGCAGAGGTGTCAGCAACCCAGAACGGCCCCAGTTCCAGCCACCTAGGTACTTACAGCGCCTGTCATTAGATTCATAGTGCCACATCTCACTGCCGTGCTCTATGCTCCCATTGCAGGATGCTGTGGGGAAACACTTGCTTCCCACTCTGGGGACTGCAGGAGGAAACTGTCTGGTCCTGGGTAATTCATGTGCTGGCAGGACCCAAGTGGAGGTGGTGGTGTGCGGCTGTGTGCCAAAGGTATGGATCCGGCTTGTCCTAATAACCGACAACCGCTGCTTTTTATGGAAATGTTTCTTTTTTGTGCAACTTCAGAGGCTGTTGCCAAGAAATGGTGGCAGATGTTTCAGCAACTGCTTTTGACCTGGAGAAGACAGAGACAGCGGCTTACAAGTAGCAGCACAACAAAAAAATGGGGGCAGGAGATGGAGGCATGGACCAAGCAGATGCTGTTTCTCATGACAGATTCCCCCCATTGTGCAGGCTGCTAGCTGTGGACCAGGACCAGAAGCACATAGTGGTGGGACCACATTGTGATGGAAACGGGCTGGCAAGCAGTGGCCCCAGAACTTTCACATAAGAAAAGCCACATTCCTGGAGCTGTGAGGAGTATGCCCCAGCCGTGGTGAAGCAGAGCAACCAGTTGAGAGAGCCAATAATGATCCAGAAGTGTGTTGCTGTCAGCCTGTGGAAGCTGGCAACTGCAGAGTGTTAGAGATCTGTTGGTAATCAGTTTGGGGTAGACAAATCCATGGTTGGCAGAATGGTCATGGAGGTGTGTGCAAAGCAATTAATGCTGTGCTGGCCCCCAGGACTGGAACAACTAGAAATATCTCTGACATAATTGCAAAGTTTGAATGGATGGAGTTCCCAAGCTGTGCAGATGTGACTGATGGGATACACATATATCTATACCCATCCTATGCCTGACATTTCAAGCAAGCAAGCACATTAACAGGAAAGGATACTACTGCATTGTTATGCAGGCCCTTTTGGAGCATAGCTTATTCATAGACACTTCCATTGGTTGGACTGGCAGGGTACATGATGCCAACGTGTGCTGGAGGATTGGTCTGTTTCAATATGGTCAAGTTAATATTTTGTTCCGCCCTAACATGAGAGTTGTCAATGGGGTGTCCATGTCAACTGTGAATTTAGACAGCCCAGCATATCTTCTGCTGCCCTGGTTGATGAAAGCTTATCTGGTATATGCCAACCAGACAAGATGCAGTTTAGCTACACACTGGGCAGATGCAGGATGGAGGTGGAACATGCCTTTGCCTGACTGAATACAAACTGGAGCTACTTGCTGACTCATTTGGATTGTAGCGTCTTTAATGCCAGACATGTGACTGGGGCATGTTGTGTGCTTCACAATATGTGAGGATAAGGGGGAGTACTTTGAGATGGAATGGATGGCCCGCAATTATAACTTCGGGGTCTGTTTACACACAAACACCATATGCATCTCCTACTGGCACAGGGTCTATTACAAACAAACGCCATAAGGGATGCTTCGTGTGCATGGTGTGTAAACTGGGGCTGATTAATAGGGTGGTACGACAGGTTCAGGGCTGCCCAGAGGATTCAGGGGGCCTGGGGTCTTCGGCGGGGGGGGGGCCCCGCCACCAAATTGCCAACGAAGACCCGGCACTTCGGCAGCAGGTCCCAGAGTGGAAGGATCCCCCCACCGCCAAATTGCTGCCAATGACCTGGAGCAGAAGAGGCTCCGGGGGCCCAGGCCCCACAAGAGTTTTCTGGGGCCCCCGGAGCAAGTGAAGGACCCCACTCCAGGGGCCTCAAAAACTCTCGTGGGGGGCCCCTGCGGGGCCTGGGGCAAATTGCCCCACTTGTCCCCCTCTCCTCCCGGGTGGCCCTGGACAGGTTAGGTGCATTGGGCTGTTGTCTGGAGATCAAATATAATGTTTATGCAAGCATTAAAGATTCCTTCTCTTTACTTTTATTGAAGTTCATTGACTATGAGTCAGTGAGTGCCCTAACAAAGAATCACAGAATCATAGGACTGGAAGGGACCTCAAGAGGTCATCTAATCCAGTCTCCTGCATGTATGGCAGGACTAAGTATTATCTAGACCATCCCTGACAGCTGTTGGTCTAACCTGCTCTTAAAAATCTCCAAAGATGGAGATTCCACAACCCCACTGGGCAATTTATTCCAGTGCTTAACCACCCTGACAGGAAGCTTTTCCTAATGTCCAGCCTAAACCTCCATTTAAGTCCATTGCTTCTTTCCCCACATGGTTCAGTGTGTACAAGCACAAGACAAATCAAGATATGACACCATGTCACTAAAGACAAATCAGTGTATTTGGTCTCTTTTCCCCACAGTGGAGCAGGTGTAAAGTGCAGCAGATACTGCTGATGGCGTACAGTTCTGTAGTCATTGACTGGCCCCGGATGCATTGTTGTCCATAAGTTATAAGACATGGTAACATCAAGGCAAACACCAAGTGCATGTGCCCCATAGATTCACCACCACCACTACTACTGGGTCATGAGCCTTAGTAGTGACTCAAACATGTCCCTGTGGAACTCACTGTCTCACTCCCTCATCTCAAGATCATGGCCTAGATACTGAGCCAACAACTTCTTCTTGGGTGCTTGTCCTCTTTCACTTCTCCTCACACTCCTTAGCCACCGTCCATCACTTCCCCTCCAACTCCGCATGCTTTTTCAATCAAATGGAGCATTCCTTTTGCACCTCCACAATTAAGCCATTTCTGATCCCCCGCTGCTTTGACCTCAGATTCTGAAGTCTTTCACGGACACTGAGTAGTTTTCTAGTTGTCCTCCTCTCTCTGGAGGAGTCTAACAGTTTCATAGAGTTTAAGGCTGCAAGGGACCATTACTGTCTCACTTGGTCATGATAGAGAAAAGGAAAAAAGGTTGTGATTGTCCATGACTCCCTAGAATTTCTCACTCACTATGCATAGCCACAGCTAAAAAGCATCAATGTTTATCTCAAGAGAAGGCCGTTCTCTTTGCTCGTGCTCAAACTTCTGCCTCCGTGAAGCTTTGTAAAGAAGTTTTCCCAGGTAAAGAAATGGTGAGTTGATTTTACCTTCCAACTCTCCCTCAGATGTTCTTTTTGGAAAAGAGAGGTGGGTGCTAGGAGACAGAGCAGCAACGGTGATTATGTTAAGCCCATTTCAGGCTGCTGCATCCTTTACAAGATGTTGGGCTGCTTCAGATTCCAAAGTAGAAGAAGGTCGGGTTGTTCCAGACCTCAGGGTGGATGCCGTCCGCATATGCAAAAGAAGTCTTTCTGCTTCTTGTGACAGATGACCTGATACGTGCTGGACAGAAATTGCCAGTTAAAATGGTGGCAGAGGGAGGTTTGCCAGACTGCCTGGAATATTTCCTGAGCAAAATATTTTATTATTACTGTCCAGGAATGGACCAAAATAAGATCAGCAATAAACCAGCTTCTGCACTAGTGGGGAAAGTGCCTTAACATGAAGGGGATTTTGGATGGTCATTCCTGTAAGGATTCCGTTACATTTTACCCAGGCTAGCTACAGACAAAAAGCTTTTAACTTTTGCTTTAATGCTTTTCCATTAAAAAAAACGCTACTGCATTCAGCCATTGCAAACTGCTAGGATTGAGGGGTTTTTGTCCCTTTGCTGTCCACCTTTTTAAGCAGCATGGTCTGGAGAGAGGGACGAACATGGGGATTGGATGAGCATCATGGCGTGGGGCTAGGATTACTGGGTGAGACTCACACAAATATTTTATACTATCCTTCTGTGACCTGGGTTGCTCCTGGGCTTGGGACAAACCAGGGCCAGGACTTTGGTCAGGTGCCACAAAACAAAAAGGGGGTTTATTTGGCTGTCACCCCTTTAGGCAGAGCACCACCTGCCATCATCTTAACCAGTAGCAACAAGCCAGGCGTGGGTAGCAAACAACAGACCCGTATCAGGCCTACCTGTATTCAGGGAGGCTCTGGCAGACGGCAGTCCCTCTGGGAATTCCTGTTCCCAGCCAATCCGCTCGCACAGTGAGAACTGGCACTCTGCTCTCCGTCCCAATCAGCCCCCAAATGAGCTGGGCTCTCCCCTTTTAGCTCCTCCCTCCAAGTCAGATACCTGCTGCAGGTCTGGTGGGGTGGGGGTGGGGCCGACTGAGCCCACAGCAGCTCATTAACCCTTTCCTGGCTAGCGCATACCCCGTCTCACTTTTATAACAACAACAAAGATGGCTGCGCTCACCTTTCCCAGTGGAGATGTTGTGTCCACCCCTGGTTCTTCTTTATGGTGCCCTTCCACGCTCTTGTTCTTCCTGATCAGGGAAGAGTGCCTGTGATTCAATGCGGATGTGCTATCTGAGGTTGGATCAACCCCTCTTTGGGCTGGGTGTCAGATGGGTGTATGGGAGGGGAGGGAGTTCCCAATGTAAACTCGTCCCAGCTCCACATATGAGTCCATGCTGAAGTGGGGCACAATACACAGGATAAACTACCACGTAGTCTGCCTTATACTTTATGGCGCGATGGCCACCTCACCATGAGGCTTGTGGATGGGGAGCACAATAAGGACAAAACCTGTGACTGAACCTGTGAATCAGGAACCTCTTCCTCATGCTAAGGGTGGGTGGTAGCAAGGTGCCTCCTAATCCTGGGTACACCTGGGAAGCATCACAGAACCTGAGTTATGTCTGTAGTGAAGACAACACCCAACTCTACAGCTCTTCAGCTTGCTCTGCAATCTCTGTGTCTGTATTGACTCAAGTCCTAGAGAGACTATAACTTCCTACTATCAAATTCTTCAAAGGCTGAAGGTACAGACTGAGGCCACCTTCTTGCATCAATCTCTGATTCTGCTATTGCAATTCTTCCCTTAAGATAGGCATTTATTTTGCTCCAAAGGAATGAGATCTTGCTTATCCCAAATAATTGCTTTTCTTCCCACCTCTTCCTTGTCTATGACCATTTCCTCTACTGCCATTTCCAGAAGACTGCCACAATATCTCTTTACTTCGAATTTTCCTGTCTTCTCTGGTGTTCCAAATCCTTACTGTAACTTGCATTCTGAGATGCTGCGGACTTGAGCTGGTTGAAAGGTGGAAAAACATTCACACAAAACTGCATTTTTCATTAAAATTTTGTTACAAAGAAAAATGTTCCAAGCAGCTCTGGTAAGGGAAGACTACACCAGGAAACAGACTCATATCACACCTCCAACCCTACCATCTTCAGTGGCTTCCTATTCTTTGCAAATCCAGTTCAAAGGTCCCTCCTCCCCCATTTCATCAAACCTTTCACAGCTTTGTTCCTCGGCAACCTCACATCCATTTACGTCCCTGCCTATTTACTGCACTTTCAGTGAGGGCCTCCTCCTCTTCCCAACCCAAGTGAAAACAAGATTTCCATTTCATGAAAACTGTAGAGGGATTGCCAATTGTTTCCATTCCAATGCAGAACATACCTAGACATGTCAAATATGTTTGGGGAAAAGTGAGGCCATCAATAGCCTAGTGGTTAGGGCACTCCCCTGGCACACCCAGCTTCTCAGTCCCTGCTCTCAATCAGGCATGGCAAGGACTTGAACGTAGATCTCCCACATCTCAAATGAGTGCCCTGATCACCCAGCTATTCTGGTCTCTCTCCTAGTTTTGATAAGAAAAATATCTCACTGACGAATTCCTGACCAGCTCTACTCTCTGTAACAGAGTTGATCTTTCACATATTCTGCCTCCTCCATCTCTGACCCCCACCTTCCCTCAGAACCATCAAGTCCCTTCCCCCCTTCAAAGATCTTTTTTTTAAACCTTGTCTTTTTTAATATAGCTCCTGACTGATTCCCACTGTAAAGTGTTTTGTTGGTACCATCTCAAGGATGCTATATAACAATAAAGGACCTGAGCCCTGTTTACAATAAGGCCCCTTTGCACAATGCTGGCACTGAAAGAGGCCTTAAAGTAAAAGTGTAAATAGAATTTACTCCCCTTTTAAGGTCACTTTACACTGACAGGCCTTAGTGTGAATGAGAAACAGGCCAAAACTGCAGTTTGCTTTAGAGTCTGATGGCTTTAGACTATAGGGTACAGTAAGCAGTTTTAGAGATGATCAGACATAGACACCAAGCGCCCATGGAAAAAAATTAGTGGGTGCTTAGCACCCACCGGAAGCCAGCTCCACCTCCCCCAGCACCTCCTGCCCAACACAGATCAGCTGTTCCACGGCATGCAGGAGGCACTGGGAGGGAAGGGGAGGAGTGGAGAGGCAGCGGGCTCAGGGGAGGAACTGAGCAGGAAGAAGCGGGCGGGGGCAGGAAGATGCGGGGTGGGGCCTTGGGGGGAAGGGGTGGAGTGGGGGCAGGGTCTGGGGCGGAGCGGGGGTTGAGCACCCCTGGGCAAAGGAAAAAGCTGGTGCCTGTGTGATCAGAAATTCTTAAATATTCTCAAGCACAATCCAATTTTTTTTTTTAATGAAAACCTCTTTCTAATCAGTCCCAGAAAACATCAGTCCTATTCTCTGGTGATTACAGCAACGGTTGGGGTGTCAAAACTACTTTGATCTCCTCCTGCCTCTGCCACAGACTTGCTGTGTGACCTCGGATGGGAGGCCTCATGGAAATACCCGGGGGATGCTGGGAGATCCAGCATGATCACATTGGAAAATAGGTCAAATTTGCTTTAAATGTCAGTTCTCCCAACTAGCCACGCCCTGGAATAACCTCTTTAAGGTGGGAACAGAATGGTGTCCCTGTGATGGGGTGGACTAGGCCCTGAGGCCCCTTGCTGGCAGCCTTGTGCCCTGCCACACCTCACCCCAGAAAAGGGCAATAGAGAGGTCCTCCAAGCTGCCTAGAGCAGCTGTGTGCGAAGCAGCCAATCAGGGCTCAGCAGGCTAGTATAAGAGGAGCTGCAGGGCCAGCGTGAGTTCAGTTCCTTGCGAGAGCTGGAGGAGAGTGGATAGTGCTCTGGGCTGGCTGCTGGGACTCAACCAGGACAAGGTCCTGGGGTAAGGGTAAAGAATGTGCTGGAGCCACAGGGAAGTGGCTCAGTGAATTGTAGCAGCAACAGAGTTTATTTAAAAGGATGTGTCAGACAGCTGCTATCTATAGGGTCCCTGGACTAGGCCTGTCCCTGTCGTCTCTCCCCTCCCCACCCCCTGCCGCCACTGGGAAAGAACTGTAGTGGCCCAGCTGTAGCCAGAAAGGCCCTGAGAGGGCGAAGACATTGCCTCCAGGGAGGGAGCCCTGGGGCAGTGTTCTATGCCAGAGCAGGGACAACTTGATAGAGATGTTAGAGGGGACTGAGAGAGGCCCCTGTTGGACTTGTACCCTGGAAGGGGTTTGCTTTCTTGTTTGCAGACTGCATGTGACTTGGCCAGAAGGCTGAGTCACTGAAGACCCACCACAAGCTGAGAGAATGGGCAGGCACAAGCACTGAGATGGGGGTGCTCTTGAGAAGTGAGTGTGACCCTGTTACAGTCCCATTATTATGAACATGACTAACCCTTCAGGTTCAGAATGACGCAAGCACCAGAAAGCCAGGGTGATTTGCTAAGGAGTTAGCTGCAGGCAATTCTTGTCTGTACACTGTATGGTAAGCTCCAAAGCCTCAGAGGTGCATCAATATCATGTATGAGAAGGCTGATAATCACACCACACTAGAGGCACATGCACTATTTCTTTCCCCTGCAACATAAAAGATCATTTTCTTTGACCTACAGCAGGGAGCCGGTGTGGGGGGTGGGTTTTTTGGTCCCTCCAGGCAACATGTTACAAGGCTACTCAGGCAGTTTCTTTTCTGGGAAATTTTCCCCACTGAATACAATCTCTCCAGCCTTTGTTCCTACTGTCTTCCCTAGCTTTCCTGGAAGTCAGGCATGATACATAACAGCAGCAATTTGGCTATTTGGATAACCTCATCTGTCATCTGGAAATATTATAAACAAAGTGCTCTTAAACAGTCAGCCAGGTAATTCAAACAAACCCTGGAGCTGAACTGTAATTTAAGCAAAGGTCTCTCCCCGTCTTAGCTTTTCCTGTGCATTAAGATGAGTGGCAGTTTGACATCACATTCTCTTCTGCTCGTTAACCTATCCAGCCTTCTTTAAAGGAAGATTACAGTGTGCTGCTATTATACCTGTCTTTCATATAGCACATTTCGACCCGCAAGTGCTCTCACAAAACATACATAAGGATTTTTTTCACCCACCACTTAAATGCGGCTCTGTCTGGAGTGGAAAATGCTGTTATGTGCCAAGTTTATAGATGCTCCATGGAGACTTTATTAAATATCGTAGTTTATTCTATACGCTATAGTGTCTAAGTGCCAAATAGGTGAATAAAATGTGCATTGTGAAACCCAGAGTGGGCGTAAAGTGACCAGGGATCAGTGTAAAACCTGGGAAGGGATATCCTGGGGCGCTTTTTTCTCTGGGCTGTTTTGAAGTTCAGCTCAAGCATATAGAAGGGACAATACAGCACGTCACTGACAGATCACAGCAACATTATAACTGCTTGGTTCAGAAAGTGATGGATGGCACCACCACATCCCAATGATAACAAAGGAGGAGATTGAGCCCTAGTCTATGCGGGGGCGGGGGGAAATCACGTGAATAACGTAGCTGAAGTTGACGTACTTAGATCGACTTACCGTGGTGTCTTCACCAAGGTGAGGCAACTGCTACCGCTTCCCCGTCGACTCTCCCTGCACCTCTCGCGGTGCTGGAGTACAACAGTTGACGGGAGAGGGCTCGGGGGTCAATTTATCACGTCTAGACTAGACGAGATAAATTGATCCCCGATGGATTGATCGCTATCCGGCGGGTAGTGTAGACAGGCAGAAAGGACTTACCTGAGCTGGAATTTGGCCAGAGCACCACAGCTTATACATGAAAAATGCCATAGATGGTTGATGTCATCAGTCAAGTAGTCATGATTTGTTTAATCGCCATGGGACCTGGGTTACACATCTAAGCTGAAAGATAGCACCCGCCAGCACTACTCTCTCCTTTGCACCATTCACAGTCATTGGATTGGGACAGACTCCTCTACTGAACCAAGCATACCAGTTCCTGCCGCTCCTGGGCTTTCTTTGGAAAGTTCTATTGCAGACACTCCTGATGGGGGAAACGCAGCAACTGTTTTGCTAATATTGTTCAGCAGGGATGAACCTGCAACATAGGGAAGCACTGGAAAAGCATCTTGTCCACAAACCCAGGCTACCTTGTAAGCATTCCAGTGCTATTAATTGCCTAGGGGATTATTAATTATTTAGAGATAACTGGAAAAAAGCTAATCTGAAGAATGAGTGACAACTTTCAGTGTGACCAGTACTGCAGTGTTACTGTTACAGCTCCTAGGAATCCCAATCAAGGATCAGAGACCCATTTCGCTAGGTGCTGTACAGTCAAGTAATCAAAGGAGGCGGATGTAAGCTTTCTGGGGCAAGGACTATGTAAGAGAGAAGGCACAACAGGTGAAACCATCCCACCCCCAGCAAACAGGGCAAGGTGGTGGTGATGGGACTGGAAGCACTAGGTAACAAAATAAAGTTTAGCAGAAAAATATAACTCTTGGCTCTCCCCTTGCCAAAACATTGTTTCTTTGATTCCTGCCCCTCCCTCCTTCCTGCCCTTCTGCATGTAACAACCCCATGGTGCAAACTGGCTGAGTCACTGCCTGTTAGGAAAAGAAGCATTGCCCAAAGGAACTAAAGAAATCAATCTGCCTGACTCAACTCTGCCATTGTGCTGATAAGATGCAGGTCAATAAACAGCAACTGAGGAAAAGTCACAGCTTAGGGTTTTGATCTGCAACAGCCTCACATTGCTTTATTTGGGAAATAAAAGTTAAGACATTTCCACTATTATTTGTACTGCAGTAGCACTTAGAGGCTGCCGTTGAGATCAGGGTTCCATTGTGTTAGGTGCTGTACAAGCACGTAGTTAGAGACAGACCCTGCTCCAAAGAGCTCACAACCTGAACAAAAACAAAAGATAGAAGGGGATAGAGTGCACAGAGGGGAAGTGACTTGCTCAAGGTTAACATAGCAGCAGATCAGAGGCAGGATTAGAACAGGGGTCTTGATTTGACGTAAACCAAACTATTCATGAAGATAAGAGTTGCAGTACTGAGCCTATTGTGTTTAGATGGAGTCATGTAAATGGCGAACTACTGAAAAACAAGTATCAGAGGGGGAGCCGTATTAGTCTGGATCTGTAAAAGCAGCAAAGAGTCTTGTGGCACCTTATAGACTAACAGACGATTTGTTAGCATGAGCTTTCGTGGGTGAATACCACTTTGTCGGATGACATGCAAAGACTCTTTGCTGCTTTTACTGAAAAACAAGAAACCTTGCATAAGCTAACATGTATATGTTTACATGTCTGGCCTCCTGACAACCCTGTCTTCTTCCGTTTGAGTTGCAAGTAACATTACATAGTTTGCATAAAACATAAGGGAGCTGCAGAAAATCACCTTTGAGAATGAATTAGGAACCATTAACTGAACAATAAATAACAGATATGCATCTCATCTGTATTGTTCATTTTTTAGATCTGGAAATTTTGTCGTCTTTCTGACTAGTGAAGAGATAATTGCTGCAGCTGCACCAGTCCGTATATTCCAAATAAACCCTTTTTTGTTAATTCAGACAGTGATTAGACACGTAGGGTCAAATTCCTTCCTTGTGTAAACCCAGTGAAACCAATGCATTTTCACCTGGGCTGGATTTAACCATTACTATTTAAATAATGTGTTCTGAGTGCTTTGTTCCACAGGAGACAAAGGAAAAAGCTTTTTTTTAAGTAAGGAAATCTGTTTTGCACAGGAAAACGAGGACATTTAAAATGGAACTACAGACAAAGAGAGCTTATCTGTTCTTGCAACGGAGCCAGGAAACTGGCTAAGATGCTGTATTAAAAATACCCAGGTATTCATTGTCGCTAGAAGAAGAAATAGCCTGTCGCTCATCTATCACAACAGAGACAGTCTGGATTCAAGTGAAAGATCCAAGGACAATGATTGGAAACTATTTTCAGTCCAGCTGGATAAGAAGATGAATCAGGAAATGTTTTATACAGATCAGGGAACTGTATAAAAATGAGATCAGAAATGAAAAGGAAGTAGGAATTCAATTACCCATGATAATTGGTGTGATAACATCTGAGGAAATGCTCACCACGGCTTCATGTTCCTAGACCCTGTGCTTTTTTTAAACATTCATGCACAACACAGAACTAGATGCTCTTAAATTTCGCTGTGAAAAATGAAGCAGGAATAATAAAACAAAAGCCAGGGAACATCTGATGTTCAGTGGTACAAAATGATGCTTAATGTGAGCTTCTCTCCTGAACTGTAAAATAACAATGTTTAAAAAACTAAATCAATCAGGCTCAAAACATAGCAATAAGGTAAATAGAAGGGTCATGTTCTCTCTTTCCCTACTGAAATTCAGACTCATTCAGTTATAAGCATTCAAAAAATGCAAGGGTTGTGTTTAAAGGCAATAGTTATAAGTTAAAATATCCCAGAACTAGGTTTAGTCCTCAAATGACATGAACAAAATGGAGGAGGAAAGCTCTGGCTGTTCCCCAGAACCTTGCCCACACAATAAAGAGTGATGCACAACATAAAATCGTGACAACCTCAGGAAGGAGGGACTGGGGAGTCTTCCTTGACCTTGTCTTTGGCCTGTATGTCTGTCCTACCGTTCTGTTTTATCCTGAGTTTGTCACCATGAGCTTGATCTTAAAAAGAAGGAGGCACAATGCTGTGAAGCTAAGCAGCAATTCACAGCTGTGGCTAGGAGTGGCAACTGTGACCTAAGGGCTTCTTGATGCCACTTGGCAGAGAGCACAAGGGTGCATAATGGTTACAGGGATCCCCTGGGTCTGGCATTTAGATACTAGTCCAAAGAGTGCCATGTAAGCTGTCTGCTGAGAGCCTGTGTCACACGAGTTATCATAATCTTTGTGAAATGTATATGTGGATAATATGAGGGGTGTGTGTGTGTGTATATACTAGAAATTATGTTCTTCAAACCTTGATGCTACAGGCAGATCTCCCAGAAGTAACATGCCTTAAGCCTGGTTCCGCCAGATGGGAAGTGGAAGACACGTATTTCCATGGCCGACCATTGTATGTCTTATAATGGAAGTCTATTTGCATATAGAGTCAAATGCTAATGAAGAGATTGCGGGGATTTCAAGAGAAGAAATTAACAGGAAGAAGTGAACAGAGGGAGAATTTACACATAGGGAATAAAGGACTATTCTAACATACCTCGGCATGCAAAAAGACATCATGGCATCCTTCTTTGGGGGAGACAGGCTACCGGCGAGGTTGGTCTCATGCAAGGAGGGTCTCAGCCATCCTGCTTGAGAAACACTGTGAGAAGGATTCTGAGGAAGCTGTACCTCACTGAACTAGAAGGCACCTTGTTAGTTATTTTTAGGCTCTAGAATATGTGTTATGATTTTATTTATATGGTAACCCTTTGTTTCTAATACTTCTGTTTGCTATCATTTGAATCTCTGTTCTTTGTTAAATAAACGTAACCTGTTTAATGTCTAAGTGTCCTGCATTAAGCAGAGCTCCATCCTACTGTGTGACTGACAAGCTGGGGTGCCCTGTTCCTTTGGACCCAGAGGCTCTGGAATTCAATGAGTGCCCAGTGGATCGGGGCTGGGCACTGCAGGGGGAAGCTCAGAGGACTCAGGGATAGAGTGTATTTATCACTAACCCACAGAGCTTGTGTGGGCTGAGAGGGGAGTGCTGCCCGTGGCTGGTGATGCCAGAGAGCTGACCGCTGGCCAGCACAGACAAGACTCCCTCACGTTAAGGACAGGCGGTAGCGAGGTGTCCCCCAACTCAGGGGACCCCGGAGGCCATTGCAGGAACCAAGATGAGAGGGACTACTTAAAACAGTGTCTGGCAGAATTGTCCTTTTAAGCACAGCCCTTCAGTGAAGCTCTCTGGCAAACCATCAAACAGCAACTTATTGTGGTTCCTTTTATTGGTTTGATACAAGGGCACAAATGCAGGACCTGTGGTTTTAGTGCAGTCAGTACACGGATGTGGCAATACACATTCCAATGGCCTGACCACCCAATGGTATGTACACATCACATGCATTCAAGGGGGAGGGAGAGGGATTGGCATTGACTGCTCTGGAGAGCTTTGAGCTGATTTGGAGTGGAAAATGCAGTTCTGATACGTGGTACCTGGGGCAGCCCTCACTGGAAAATCCAAGGTCAGGGCAGGCTGAAAAAGAGAGAGCAGATACCCACCAGTCTTGGGAGTAACACTGAAGTTATTCTCCTCAACCACACTGGTTATCAAGAAGCAAAAAAAGAAATATCACAGCCCCCTTTATAGCATTCCAGTTCTGACTCCCAGTCAGCCCCTAGGTCCAGTACAGTGAGAAGTTATTTAAAAACTCTGCTCACATATACAAAATGTTCTTCTGACCCCAAAGGGTCACCCACATCACCAGGTCAGTATTGGTTTGGATCTTACCCAAAATATCACGCTGCCAGCCAATCCTTTAGTGTCTAAAACTAAAGGTTTATTACAAAGAAAAAGGAAAGAACAAGAAGAAATGTTAAATGGTAAAGCAGTTGCATACAAAGACTTCAAAGTCCACATATCAAGTTCCTAGCAGTATTGGTGAGTTTGCTGGCTTGAAAGACCCTCTGGAACACATCCACAGCTTGGATGGGTCATTCAGTCCTTTGTTCAGAGCTTCAGTTTGTAGCAAAGTTCCTCCAGGGGTAAGAAGCAGGACTGAAGACAAATGGAGAAGATGTAGCTGCCTTCTATAGTCTTTTGCCATATGGCCTGTGCTTCCTTTGTTTTAAACAAAAAGCTGCCCAGCACGTGGCTTGGAGGCATTCGAGTTCTGTCCATAGGCATGCCCCTGCATGTCTTGCTGAGTCACAAGGTGTATCTGCCTTCTCTCAGTGGGTCAGTAGTATAGCTGAGGGTCCTTAATGGGCCATCAAGCAGGCTAGGTAGAGCTGATGCCCAAACTGTCTGGGGGTGACACCCAGAAGCATAACACAAGTTTGAAATACAGACATGCATATCTATAACTCATAATACAAAGGTGATAGAAACACATACATGAGATTATAATATAACTAGCCAGATAACATTTTTGCAGATACCTTACATGGCATATCTGGCATATGTCATTACAATTCTACAATATTAATATTCAGAATATCCTCTAGTGTCCCCCAGATTCCATACAGCATCTCAGCAGTCTTGTAAAGATCTAGATATCCCATGTTGTCTGGAGAAAGAGGAACAAGATATGGGTCATGTTTACTCATCTAGCTTCTGTTACCATAGCATCTAAGTACCTCACACTCATCAGTATATTTATTCTCACACTACTCCTGAGAGATAAGGAAGTGCTATTATCCCTGATGCACAGAGACCTAACACACAGGGTAGATTACAAAGGAAGTCTTTGGCAGAGCGAGGGATTGCACCCTGCTCTCCAGAGTCCCGGGCTTTGCTTTCACTGCAAAAAGGATGGGGTTTTACATTGCCATGGCTATCTCAAAGTAAGATACCAGTGGAAACAGGGCACTGTCATTTTTTACCTCCACGTAGCTAGTCGATGTAAACCCCAGGTGGGAGGTAAAGTGTAGCTAGTCAAGGTCAACATCAAGATAAAAGTTGCCTGCCTCTTGTCACCATGGGAATTTTACATTGCGCTAGCTACATTGATTTAAAAACACGCCCTCTTTCTGCAGTGAAGACACCACACAGGCCATCCTTCCTTTCCTGAGGTGAAATTTCAAAACTCTCATTGACTTCAACAGGGTCAGGATTTCACCCATCATCTCCATTTTAACCTCTTACTTGCCCTATGGAAGAAGCACGGCTCTAGGTATTCAAAGTAACTTTACCATCAAATAATGACAGGTTTCACAGTAGCAGCCGTGTTAGTCTGTATCTACAAAAAGAGCAGGAGTACTTGTGGCACCTTAGAGCCTATCAAATTTATTTGAACATAAGCCTAAGTTTAAGTGGGCTGTAGCCCACCAAAGCTTATGCTCTAATAAATTTGTTAGTCTCTCAGGTGCCACAAGTACTCCTGTTCTTTTGACCATCAAAGAAGTAGAAAGACAAACAAGCTAGGGACATGTGATCTAGATGAAATTACTTTAAAACTGGGCACATAACTGGCTGAAAAAGAGAAGGTATCAATTGTGCCCTGTTAAACTGGGTGGATGTATCTAGTGAGGTCCTGGTTAGAACTGGTTTAAAAAACGTTATCTGGAATGATCTAGGTTTACTTAGTCCTGCCTTAGTGCAGGGGCTGGACTAGATGAGCTCTCAAGGTCCCTGTAGCAGGGCGGTCACCCCACTCTGGTTCAGAAAGTGTTAAAAGCCAGCCCTTGGAAAGGGCTGAGAGCCAATCAGGAAAAGGCAGGAGGCAGCTAATCAGAGTTGTCCAAGCCGGTATAAAAGGGGCCAGACCACAAGGGGTAGTCAATCTCTCTCCAGCCTTGGAGATGGACTGGCTGCCTGAAAGACAAAAGGGTACCTTGGACAGCGCACTGCTGGGGAAGGGCAGGAGGTGCTGGGGGTGCTCCAGCCTGGCAAACCCCCCTTTTGGGAACACCCTAGCCAGCAGTGGACTGGCCATCAAGACCTCAGCCCTATGGAGGATTTGAGCTGGGCTGTCAGGAGAGGGCAACGTAACAATGAAGCCACTTGGTCCCTGATCAACCTTTGAAGGAGACGTTACTGGAATAGAAACGGGGAATGGTCCCAGAACTAGACAGAGCTCAGCGGATGATCCCCATGAATGGTGGAGCAGTCCCAAGACCTACACACTGAGCTCCAGCACTCCAAGAATGGGCCCTTCTTGGTGTCTCTAGACATCAAGCTAGAGAGCTCAATGCATGGTCCCTTCTGATGGTGGAGTAGCCCCGGACCTTGAGGAGAAGCTACAGTGCCCAGGGAATGGTCCCTTTGGTCTCCAAGGCGGAAGTTCCAGGTAACCGAGGAGGCAGTGGGTTTGGCAGGTGCCCCGCACAGCGGTCATGGCTGGGCCGTGGAGTGTCTTGGGGACTCTGATCGTGCAAACTGGAGAAGGAGACTTAGGAGGCAAAGAATCGGAACGTTATCTAAGGAATTATCCCACCCACCCCCCATGGCCCTCCCACCCCCACCCCCCCAAAAAAAGGTAGCACAGGACTGATTAACATGGAAGCTCCGGTATAAACTGGCACTGGGAGCGGCTCACAAGGGCTTCCCTTCCAAGCTGACGACGGCGTTGCCACCGAGCTTCTGGGCTAAGGTGCAGCGGTCCTTCACCTCCTCGTAACAGGTTGCTTGCAACTCGTGCTTGATACCTGTGAGTTTCTTCTTGATGGCATCCTTGGAGCTGGCGTAGATCATCTTGCTCTTGAGGGGGGCACAATCTGGGGCCCAGAAGACAAACCCCCAGGCAGGGGCCTTGCTGTCAGGGCCAGAGGAAGTACTGGGCTGTGGGGAAGCAGCCAAGGAAGGAAGAGGCAGCAGGTCCAACCCCCTGGCTGATGAGTGGCCATTTCAGACTGCACTGAGGGAAGGGGCTCGATGAAGACTGGCAGTGGGTCACTGAGGTGAGGTGGCCTTAGGGAAGTGGGGTTCCCTGGGGAAGGGAGGAGCCCCAGTGTGGGGGTACTGTCACAGGCAGTACCCAGGAGAAGGGGCCCAGAAGGACAGTGAGGGATGTGGGGTCAGAAGTGCTATAAGTGGTGGAGATTGACCAGGAAGCAGGAACTGGTAGGGAGACACCAGCCAGCAGAAGGCGCTTTGAGGCTGGGATGAGCTAATTCCTGGATGACCAACAGGAGGTGCTGTGACGGTGCTTTGCTACAGTCCCTTCCAGCCCTGCATTTCTATGATTCTACAAAAAGCATAAAATTAACCGGTGCCTGTGATAAAATGAGGGCAGCTGTGTTAAATGAGCCAAGCTCCATCCCATTCCTAACTTTCCACAGGTGTGCATGTGACCTGGGGTAAGCCACAAAATCACTCTGCTTCCATTACCCCATCTGTCAGCTGGGAACAAGGAAGTGTACCCACCCCTTATCACGCTCTTTGAGGGTGGTGAATTGAAAGCGCTATAGGTGTGCATGTTACTACAGCCCGTTGTTGTATGAAATGGAGTGGAATTTAATGTGACGGGCAAAAGATTTAATACCCAGCAGGTTTAAGGGTGAATAACTAAAATTTAAGTTCCTCCCCTCAAGCCAAAGAAAATCCTGGTCCTAGTCAAATCATTGAGAAGACTTGCATTGTCTTCATTGGGCCCAGGATTGCACCCCCATGATCTAATCAAATTTCCAAGTACAGTGGCCAAAAGAGGATTAAAAACACTGTGGAGGCTGGGTAACCTAATCAGCAATAATACAGGCCAGCACTGAAAGCTATTTTAGAAGATCTGAAGAGATGGCAAGGACTTAAGCTTATATTACCTAAAAGCACATTCCCCTTAAAAAGAGTTCCTTGTCAAGGCATCTATAGCTGTTTTGTACATATTGCCCATGCATTTCACTCAAAAGAAAGAATCAGATAAAGCTTCCAAGGAATTTATTTGGAACAGGAAGTCCCAGGATAATGCTACAAACCGTCTGTTGTCTTTACAAAACCAGGATTATGTTATTCCAAGAGGAATTACACACTTAGGTGCCACAGTTACCCCATGGTAACGTGTTCCACACTGCTAGTGAAGGGCCAAAGTGGGTGTCAACTGGAGGCCCCCCCAGCAAATCCCCTTTATTTTAGCTAGCTTTATATGCTCTCTGAGATTATTAATTACGTCTCCAACTCTCTCTGTATGGAAATCTACAAAACCCACTCTCAGGGTCCAATCAAACACACCCTCCTAATTTATCTGGATTTGTATCAGGCATAACTAATTTACACCTCAGGAGCTGAAGTGATGCAGAGATTGGTTTGACAGCGGGGAGCTGAAACAATTCCAAGACTTAGGACAGCTCTATGGTTAGCCACAATGCTTTATGTTGCTACAATGTGAACGGTTCTTGCTCATCCGAAGAGCAAATAAAGGACCTGATTTGAACACCACAACATAGTGAGCACCTCCATAGGAACAATTGCTATCAAAAAGTAAGTTCTTGCCTGACACCTGAAAGCAAATGGATTTTGCTCAATATCCCATCATGAACCAGAAACATGGACCAAGAGATCCTGCAGAATTACTTGCAGTACAGCTGGGGTAGAATATTTCTCCCTGTACATACGCACAATAAAAGACAGTATTTCATTGCTCAATAAATGTATTGTTCATTTTGATTATTAAAGTCTCATGATAATCCACCTAATCGTAGGAAGTATAGAAACAAAGCTGAAATTTCACATCATTGTTAGTGGCAGTGTCCAAATGTGAAGTTATTGGATGTAAAACTATTAGTTTCTTGCTCATTTGTTAGGTATGGAGTTTAAATCAGGATCCCAGACCACTCATTCTGGGAATAGAAAGAGACAAACCATAATTTCCAATGCAACTGATAAATTTCAGTATGTCTAATGTCTTCAGGTACCATATTGCATTGGGTGGAGCCTTGCCCAGCATGTCCGATGCAGGCAAATCAAAGAGACTTTCACATTAGCAGCAGCATCTTATTATCTCAGCCAAGCCCTTAATAGATATTTGGGCACTTGGGAAAACACATTAATTTGGAAAATAAACCTGGAGGGTTACTGGCAATGGAATGGATGCTCCTATCACTTTCTAATTTAAGATTATAAATAGTTCAAGATTTCTGCAAAGCACAGCAGTGTAAAACATTCACTAGTTTGTTTCACTACGGTATACACTGGAAAAAAATCTGAAACTGCATGTATGTCAGGTGACACACAACATTCAGAGGGATGCAAAAAACATTCAGCCACTCAGCCCACTGATGGTCTGGGGTTCTGTACACAGACCCCACTCAGCCTGCTAACAGTCTGGGGTTCCGGCTGCCGGCCCCCTACCAGCCTGGGTCCTGGCCACCGGCCCCACTCAGCCTGCTGCCGGCCTGGGATACCAGCTGCCGGCCCCACTCACCTCACTGCACTATTATTTACTTTACATGCAATAATAGTTTAGTTATATATTATAGACTTATAGAGAGAGACCTTCTAAAAACGTTAAAATGTATTACTGGGACGTGAAACCTTAAATTAGAGTGAATAAACGAAGACTTGGCACCCCACTTCTGAAAGGTTGCCGACCCCTGCTCTAGAAGATATGTGAGTACACCTTCAATGAAGGCCACAGAAGTCCATGTCATTTACAGACGCCGAAGGTCTGGTCCATGACATTTGATGTTATTGTATTGGGAGCAAAATTAAGGAAAAAAAAGAATCAATTAAAAGTTATAATTTTACGACACTTGTGGGTGTTGTAGATGCTTCAGGGTGCAGACAGGGCAATGTTCCTGCCCCAAAGAGTTTGCAGTGTAAGACCCCCGTCCTGCAAACGCTTAAGCACATTCCCATGAGTAAAGTGATGGATGTGCTTAAGGATTGGGGCGTAAGTTCAGATATGGTGGAAAGTGCAGGGGCAACAAAACAGCAGGCTGGGGCTGGGAGAATGAGGATAGGGGGTTTCAGCACCAAATTCAGGCAGTTACTCCAAGGCATTTGCACAGCACGGTGGGGTCATTTGGAAAATATATCTATTTAAAAATAAAGAAATGGGACATAAAATAAATAGCATGGCTGACTTTCCTCTCAGGTCTTCAGGTGGGATCTGACTACAGAAGAGTTTGCTGACTAGCTTGAGGACACCCCATGCAGAGGAGTCAGTCCATTTCAGAAAATTAAACACCTCTTGTATTTCCAAGGCTTCAGCTAGAGCAGGGCGTGCAGGGAAAATGCTGATAACTTGTTACTCTGTAGGCACCAGGAGGCAGCAAATACACAATAAAGGTGCAAAGCCAGTGAGGAAACAGTCTGTCCACTGCTTTCCCTGTGTTAACTGTGTGTCTCGCAATGACACAGGGCCCGACCGTCTCCCCCTGAGCGCCACACATGGGGGAGTGCTCCACATGCTGGTATCATCTCCTCCTGGTTCTGGGGCATGGCCCCAGCCTTCTCCAGAGCCCCAACCACACTTCCCCGGACCTGAAAGTGAGGAAGGCTGGGGACAGGAGTGAGGAGGGCTCGGGCCAGAGCTAGAGAGGATGCAAATTGTGTCCCCACTCTCGTCCCGCTCCCCCAGTGCCAAGGCCTCAGGCTACATTCACTTCTCCCTGCCCAATGCCTCTTCACTGTGCCATCTCCCATTACAAAGCCGCACAGAACTGGCCCCCTTGTCTGCATTTCAAAGTTAAATACCAGCCATTTTCCGCAGCTGGGCTGAAACTCACCCCTGGGCAGCAGGCCAGCATGAGTCCTATGCACCACTAAGTCCCTCTGGAACTCTGTTTTGAGGGCTTACCTGGGAGGTAAGTGACACCGCTGCCTTGTGCTGTTTCCCTCCTGGGTCACAGAGAAGCCTTGATATGGCTCTGATCTTTAGCCTATTAATGTAGCTCCTACAGGGACTACTTCTAAGTGGCAGAGTGTCTCTGAGAGGTCAACAGTGCAAAATAAAAGCAGTTTATTTCATGGCTTTGCAGTTCATAAATAAACAGTAACCGTTTCCAGGCTGGTACCAACCATCTGAGACTCTCCAAGCACTTTCCAGACAGTAGGGAATTTTAGCTTCACAATACACATGCTGGATAGATTAGCTGTATTATCCCCATTTTCAGCTGAGGAAACCAAGGTACTGGTAGAGGAAGTGGGACTTAAGTGGAAACATTCTGGTGTTTAACATTAAGCACATGGTTAAATGCTTTGCTGGCTCAAATGTGAGCCCTGAGCACCTTTCAGGATCAAGCCCTAATTGACTTGACCAAGCTGTATTAGATAGTCAGTGGCTGGGCATTGAACCCACGTGTGCTACTGACACACACACCCCGCCCCTCCAAACTCATACACACTCCCCCACAAGTTTAGCATAATGAAGGTTTTGCTTTGTTTGTTTCTGATAAATTACTTAAACATCTGAATTCATTGCAAAGGGTATAATTGTAACTTACTGTCATGGGGTGTATGTACCCCAGGCCGGCCCTGCAACCAAAGGGTTAACACAGGCACTGCGGCCACTGCTGATTGGCAGCCTCGCTGCAGCTGGGAGGATAGAAGGGCTGGGAAGCAGCCTGGTGAGGTGGCTACTGCAGGAGTGAGCAGGCTGGACAAGGGATCTCCTGCCTGCAAGCAGCAGAAGAGACGCTCAGGGACAGTACCCTAGAAAGAGAAGACCAGACCAACAGGCTGAAGAGCCTGCAGAAACCCAGGGAAAGGTAGGAAGATGATCAGGGCACAGCTGGAGTCGACAAACCCTGATCCAGCTTATCTACCTTGAGGGCCCTGAGCTGGAACCCAGTGGAGTGGGCAGGCCTGGGTCCCCCTACCACCCCCCTGATGGAAATAAGAGCAGAGAGAGTTCTCAAGGTTCTGGGTACTGTAAATAGACTAACAGCCCTGCCAGGCAGAGTGAGCTCACATGCCATGTCTCCATCTGGACAGAGGGGGCACTGACTCGGTTATCGCTAAGGAAGAGCATCAGAGAGTGAAATAGTCTCTATTCCGATGGCAGAGAGAGAACTGAGCCCTAAAATATAGGGCTCAGTTCTCTCTCTGCCATCGGAATAGAGACTATTTCATTCTCTGATGCTCTTCCTTAGCGATGCTGAGCAGCCTGCATGTGCCACCTCTGTGCCGAGATGTGGCCAGTTGAACTGCTGTGAGCATGAAGTACTAACCGCATAACAGTGTAGATGCCAATACACCATAATATAGACCAGTGTTAGGTTAGGGCTAAATATAATCTCATGTTTGCTCACTTTTGAGGATTGTAAATAAATGTTAATGAGATATCCTTCCCCATCCCCCGCAAAGGAATGAATACACCTATTAATACATTTCCCTCATTTTGTTATGCAGCCGAAGATTATCCATGATCAGCAGCCTAAGCGATTACAGGTTTTTGGAGACCATTTTCGTAGATGCAGAGGCAATAAGCCACCTGGACAATGGTTCATAGTGTACCACTCCATACTGGCCCTGTGGGAAGGAGGCCACATAGGTGTTTGAGGCCACACGCCGTTTTGTATTACTGAAGTCACACTGCCTGGTATGCGACACAGCTAAGAGTGCCAATCTCAGGTCAGACTGCCAGAGAACAAGGCTCATACCCCCAAACTGTTATATTCTATCATAAAACTTTATCAAGCCAGTAATGTGTGTGCTTCCAAAGTACTATACTAGTTATTATGAAGCCACAGACATTCCCCCTCAGGCCCTATAGCCCCTCCTGCACCACCCCGACAAACCAGACTTTTTGACAAAAGGCTATTAAACCCACAATTCGTCACACATTGGGTTATTCCAGCTCCAGAGAGCAGGGCTGGCTCCAGGCACCAGCCCAGCAAGCAGGTGCTTGGGGCGGCCAACGGAGAAGGGCGGCGCGTCCAGCTCTTTGGTGGTGGGTCCCTCACCCCCTCTGGGAGCGAAGGACCAGCCGCCGAATTGCCGCCGAAGACTGAAGCGGCAGCAGTAGTGCCGCAGATCGTGATCGCGGCTTTTTTTTTCCCCCTTTTTCTTTTTACTGCTTGGGGCAGCAAAAACCCTGGAGCCGGCCCTGCCATGTCAATATGTACTCCAGGATCTCCCCAAAGAACCACACTGATAACCAATCCCCTAGTAAACTAAAGGGTTATTAATCTAAAAAGAGGAGAAATATGTAAAGGTTAAAGTGAATCATACATTACAATTGATTTCAGAGTCTGTAGATCAAGAACATCGCAGTGATGTTACATCTGCTAGCTTGCAATACGTCTCTCTGGTTCACCCACAAGATGAGGGTCCTCGGTCCATTGTTCAAAGCTCCCCTTGTTAGAAAATGCAGCCCAGAGATGTGGGGCAGGACTGAGGCAAGAAGGCGATGTCACTAACTCCAGTTTATACCCCCAGTCCATGTGCATGGGAAAGTAATGGCTCGAACATGGAGCTGTGCATCACATGGGCTATGTGCCTTGCTGAGTCATGGGTTTCAGAGTAGCAGCCGTGTTAGTCTGTATCCGCAAAAAGAACAGGAGTACTTGTGGCACCTTAGAGACTAACAAATTTATTTCAGCATAAGCTTTTGTGGGCTACAGCTCACTTCTTCGGATGCATAGAATGGAACACACAGACAGGAGATATTTATACATACAGAGAACATGAAAAGGTGGAAGTATGCATACCAACAGGAAGAGTCTAATCAATTGAGATGAGCTATCATCAGCAGGAGAAAAAAAACTTTTGAAGTGATAATTGAGATGACCCATAGAAGGTGTGAGGAGAACTTAACATAGGGAAATAGATTCAATTAGTGTAATGACCCAACCATTCCCAGTCTCTGTTTAAACCTAAGTTAATTGTATCTAATTTGCATATTAATTCAAGTTCAGCAGTTTCTCTTTGGAGTCTGTTTTTTTGAAGTCATGGAGTATCCATTGTCCATATGCTCTGAGGCATCAGCGGAAGGGACTCATTGGAAGAGTTGATTGATTTCTCCTTAGTGGCCCATAAACACATGGCTGGCTAGTCTTGATGTAAATCTGTCTTGTGGGTACTACTCAGGAACACATGTTTAATAACAAGCATACAATAAAATTTTGTAACTTCATACCTAATGATGGCACACGCTTTCCTCAAGATAGCACTGTTCCACATTACAGCTTTTCCAAAGGTATCTTACCAGGCATACTTTGTACATGATTTATCACAATTGTTTAACATAGTGTAGACGGCCACCTTCCTTTTTACACAGCATCACAACTGCACCACATGCATTCAGAGCTGCCGCTTGTGCATTCACCACATGCCGGGCACTAAGAAAGAAGACAGATACAGGAAACCACAAAACTTGATGCTACCTTGGTGTTTCTGGCCCTTGCTCATTTGCAGAATAGAAATAAAAATGGAAGTGAATCATTCTTTACTGATCACCCACACTGAAAAGAGAAGGCCAGTGTGAAGGGTAAAATCCCCAGGGTGGTAAGATTCCCATTGACTTCAGTGGCTTTGGATCAGGCCCTAGCAGTAGAAAGACCCTTAGAAGCTTAGTTCCATTATTTCATCAGGCAATGCAAACCGGACCACTTCATTTGTTCACTTTACCAAAGGAGACAGGCAGCAGCACAATGTCCCGTATCAGTAATTATATACTGTACACTTAAGGGCCTAATTTGATGCTCCCTGAAGTCAGAGTTTTGAATGGAAGGTGTGGCCATCTTTGCTAAGGGCACACTGTGGCCTCAGTCCTATTGAGAATGATGGAAGATGGCAGCCATTTTGGAAAAGGGAAATTCTACATGGAATTCTTTGAAGCAGATGATATTCTGCACAGCAGCAGGGTCTAGCTGGACCAATTAATGTGCAACATATTAGTGTTCTTTAGAAATCACACCCCGGACGTCCACATTGCTGCTCCAAATAGAAAACTTTTTTAGTAATGAACAATAAAACTCTTCATAGCTGCCTCAAAATGGTAATGAGGCGGATGAACTGGAAGGGTGGAATTAGCATCAATGGAGAGCAGTTAAACCACCTCAGATTGGCAGATGATATCGTGTTGATTGCTGAAAACACTTTCATACTACAGAAAATTCTGCAAGAACTCAACACAAAAAGCAGCTAAGTCGGACTGAAAATGAACCGCTCTGAAACAAAATGTATGCAGTCTGATGCCTTTCCAAAAGCCCGAATAATAGTCAAGGGAGAACAAATGGAAGAAGTTGAGAAATATGTTTATTTGGGCCAAGAAATTAACATGCGCCATGATCGGGAAGGCAAACTCTTTCAAAGAAAGAAAGCAGGTTGGTGTGCACTCAGTTCTATCAAGCATGTCCTCCAAGGAAAAAAAAAATCAACCAGGCAACATGCGCCAACCTCTTCACCTCAACAGTACTGCCAGCAATGCTGTACAGCAGCGAAACATTGGGGCTGATGATGATAGAGGAGCAACAACTGCCTGTCATGGAGAGGGCGATGGAAAGAAGAATTTTGGGGATTTCAATCCGCGACCAAGTCCCCAATAAGTGATCAGACAGAAGAGTGGAGTGCAGGATGTAATTGTTGAAAGCAGGTACAGTAAAATGCGATGGGCCAGGCATATAGCGAGGCTCACTGACAATCGATGGACTGCAGCTGTCGCCGAGTGGTACCCACGGGAACTGAAATGACCACTTGGCCAATCTCCAAAGAGATGGGAAGATTTTATTTTGAAAAGGCATAGTCACACATGGAGAAGGAAGGCCAGGATAAGAGAAGAATGGAAGACACGTTTTGATCAGCGCAATCTATATGATGGCTGGAGGACCGATCAATCGAGGTGATCACAGCTAAAAAATTACCATTGATCCTAATTTTTTTTAACAGTTTACCTATGCACAAGATGTCCATGAGTTCTAACTATATGGAAATTTTGAAGAGTTTGTGTTAATTCATTATCATGACAATTTTGGGGGAGGGAGGAGAAAAAACAATCTGATACCCCATGAACCCAGTTCTAAAATGAATTTTAAGTTATAGACTAATGGATTTACTTGTAAATCCTGATAAATTCATTCTGTAATTGTGTGGAATAGGCTATATTCTTCATGCATTACAAAGAAGTTGAATCCCTAGTTTAAGGGCAAAACTCAACTCATTCTTAACTATGGATCCATGATTGATGCTTTGATATATATTTAAGGATTCTGGTTTTCAGTTTTAACTGATACACAGAGATAAAACAGCCCTGATTTTAAAAAAAAAGGTAAAGAAAAGAAATCAATGTTTCAGTAAACTCTGGAAAAACACAGGAAGTGGTTACTTCATCCCTTTCCCTGTAAAGCTTGTTTATCTAGGTAATGTCCTTACTCCCTGCCTTGTATCTAAGGACTTGTCTACATGGAGCAGTAATGTGGACTATGGGAGTCTGATTTCTAAAGCACGCCAATGTGTTGCACATTAATTGGTCCCTCTAGACCATGCTGCTGTGCACTAAATGTTCCCTAGTGAACTTTAACATAATGATATTTGAAACAGCAGTATGATAAATGAGCTATAACAAATTTTTGGACATCTACATAGAACTCAAAAATTGCTAAAAAAATAAACACTGAAAAACAGAAGCCATATATATAAAAAATAAAATATATAGTTACCTCTTTGGCCCCAGGGGCTGGCCAGCGTTCAGGGCCTTGCTGGGTTGTTTCCATTAGGATGAGAAATCAGTTGTGTGTGTCAGGTGTATTGTTGATGTAACTTTATTTACAAAAACCAGGCACAAAGTCCTGTTTCCCCAAACATAGTAGGAACAAAGACCAGCGGGCAGTTTCCTTGCTAAGAAATCCCCATTTCTGCTACTCTGGCGAGTTCTGTGCCCAGAAAGCTCTGTCTCCACTCATGGTGACGCTCACAACTCCTGCTGGCTATCTGCCTCTAAGGGTACGTCCAGACTATCTGCCATATCGGCGGGTAGCGATTGATACCCGAACACGCTCCCGTCGACTCCGGAACTCCACCAGAGCAAGCGGCGGTAGCGGAGTCGATGGGGGAGCTGCGGCCATCGATCCTGCACCCTGAGGACGGGAGGTAAGTCGAAATAAGATACGTCGACTTCAGCTACGGTATTCTCGTAGCTGAAGTTGTGTATCTTACATCGACCCCCCGACCCCTCCCCAGTGTAGACCAGGCCTAACACACTCAGCCTGTTAAATGGATATCCTAGCCCCTCTGGTTTTGATCAGGGAAACCCCTCAGTTCACACGGCTTAGCACTCGTTTGCCATGTGGCCTAGGGCCTTGAGTGGTAGCTTCCATTGTTTGCCTCTGTCTTTACTATATAAAGGGGCTTAATTGCTCCTTCCATGGAGTCTGCAAGAGCGTGCTTGGCACACCCATTGACTTTAATGAGATCTGTGATTGTCTTTGGGTCTAAGCTCCCCCTTAACAGCAACCATTAGCACCTTTCAGCATAACTATCCCCCCCCCCCACACACACACACACAGTCATTGAGCGCTTTGGGTTAAACCAGCCTTCGGAGAGCGCACTAGGGAAAGCGCTGCAATCTGTCCACACTGACAGCTGCAAGCACCCTGGCATGGCCACATTTGCGGCATTTGCAGTGGCATTGGGAGCGGTGGATTATGGGCAGCTATCCCAGCCTTCAAGTGGCTTCAACATGCTTTTCAAATAAGGAGGTTGGGGTGGAGTGTGTTGTTTGTATGTGAGGGAAGAGAGAGAGTGGGTATACTCAGAGTCTGTTTTGTTTACATGGTAAGTTCTTTGGGGCATAAGACATAATCACCAATTTAGGCTATCTACAAAGGTAATGTGCCAAACTCAAGCCAACTTTATCAGCATGTGCTGGGTGTGCTCCATACTCATCTTGTAATTTATTCAGCATATCATAACCTAAGAATGTAAAGGAAGAAATGTCAGAGTAATTGTCGACAATGTGCCCTTACAGTATTGGTCAGCATGGCACACACTGATCTCTGCTCGTGGGCAGAGATCACTACCTATCCCACTGCCTAGTATTGTCACATTGGCCACTAGTACCTCATCTGTCTATATCCTTAATAGCGTAGATTGTAAGCTCTTTGTGGCAGGGACTGTGTGCACACACTGCCTAGCTCTACGGGGTCCTGGTCTGATGTGGGCTCCTTGCTGCTATGGAAATATAATAACCCCTCTATCATGGGTGAATTGAGAACATACCAATAGAGACACTGTCATGTGGTATTCGTCATTTGCAGGCTTGTATACCCCTCTGAGTAAGTGTTGCCTCTACAAGGAAATGGACTGGTGTCAGCAATGAATGGAGAACAGGTGTCAGCAATGAATGGAGCTGTAACAGTGCATAACCTCATTTGTCCTTGTCCACACACACACAGCTAAACTATCTCCACTGCCATTGCAGCAGCCCCTGTAGCTGGCACAAGTGGATAGTTCTTCTAGTGTAGACAAGCCCTCATAGTTCCAGTCTCATCTGACCAAGCTAATTAATGGAAGCAACATATCTCATAAGGGACAAGGACTGTTTCATTTGAGTCTGTCTCCAGGAAACAAGCACTTTAATTTAAGGAACAGAATAAATATATAAGAACATAAGAATGGCCATACTGGGTCAGACCAAAGGTCCATCTAGCCCAGTCTCCTGTCTTCCGACAGTGGCCAATGCCAGGTGCCCCAGAGGGAATGAACAGAACAGGGAATCATCAATTGATCCATACCCTGTTGCTCATTCCCAGTTTCTGGCAAACAGAGGCTGGGGACACCATTCCTGCCCATCCTACCTATGATGGACCTATCCTCCATGAACTTATCTAGTTCTTTTTTGAACCCTGTTATAGTCTTGGCCTTCACAACATTCTCTGGCAAAGGCCAGATATGTATCAGACTGGAAATGGATTACTTTTTTTAAAAAATGTATTTGCTGTGTCCAACTGGATCCCAGTCCAAATACATATAGCATAACCTAAAACCAGTGTCATTAACACTACATACCGTAATTATTCCTTCAATAAATACTCTCCCCCTTCTCTGGGAGTGCATGGTAAAAGTTTTTAGTTCTGTATTTGTACAAGGAGAGTTCTGGTGCAGCTCCTACCTGCTACTGCAATACATATAATAAAAATCAAAGGATTAATTTTGTTTATTTACACATGCCAGGTAAAACTATGCACTCTTGGTGCCTGGACTCCCATTGGCAGTTGTGGCCCATGACACAGCTTGTAGAACTTGTCTTTTTATCACAGGGGTTATCCTTGGGGCAATCAGTATATGAGGTTCTGGGAACCTAAAACACGCAGTACATTCCTTACGTGTCTGTTCAAAACATTCGCAGCAAGGACCAGTACAACTCTACAGGGGAGAAAATAGATTGGGCAAGAGTGTAGCCCATGGTATAACTCCATTGGCTTCCTTGGATACACCAAGGATGAACTTGGTCCACTTGAGTGTGCACAGTGTTTAACAAGTACACAAACAAGATTAGAATGGGTTCAAAAAGGTTTCACAAAAATTGTGATGTCTTAGTGTGAAGTTATTTCATATAATGTCATAGTAATTACATTAACTATATAACGAAGTCGCATGGCAAAGACATCCACACATACACCGGGGCTACTCAGAGAGTAAGGTATATTTATGAGTAAGGGGGGCTGAATCTGGTCCTAAATCTTCACTGATTTTTTTTAAAAAGAAAACATAAGATAAAAACAAAATTACGAAGAAAACATTGGTACCGATAACCTTGGCATGCTAAAATTAACATTATCCTACCACAAAGAGGGTAAACTAGAAGAAGGATTTCTTGGAAACTTAAAATCATTTACCAGGCCTTCAATGCAGACACACACCGGTCAGTGCACCGTTGCCAGTTGTTTGTGTTTGCTGGACAGTTACAGCCGTCTGTAATCTGATCACGTTTTTCATCACCTACAAGTCTTTAAGATTAAAAAGACACCTACGTGACCAATAGGAGACAATTCCCTGAAGGGCTCTGAGCACAAACTGGTCCATGCAGTTGCTAATGGATATAGCCAACAGCTCTCCAGAGACATTGTATAAAGAATTATTCTAGTAAATGAATGAATAGTTCTTCCCTAGCGTCTACCATGTAAAATTCAGCTCTGCTGTGAAAAGCTCTCTGTAAAAGAGGTAGCATGGATTTTCCTGTTTGTTTGTCTCAGCGACTTGAGATCAAATGTTCTCAGTTTGCAAGTAGAAATGTCCCCCTGCTGCCCCATCCCTAGTGCCCAGCCCTGCAAATTCCCCTGCGGTACTGAGAATCGGACTGGGTTTTTTCCTCCTCAGGAATCATTGCCACACTGATGAGGTTTCTACAAGCCAAATTAGGCTCTCAGGGACATTTCTGCAGCCTCCATTGCTCCTAACTCCAACCCAATAGCACCCCAGAGATACTTTGGACCTGTGCAGCATCAGGTAGACTCTGTCAGGTTGCTTTGCTCCAGCTATCTCACATTGAGCCACAAGGCTGGGATGATTAATGAAAGGGAGACATTGAAGGAGCCAACAGTACTGGAAACTGGGTCACAGGTGGATAACTTTAAGTGGGCGATGCAAAAAGAATGGTCCCAAAAAGATACATGGCTAAATTCACCATCCAGCTGCTTTGTATGTTACATGCTTTTTCAGAGCCTTTGTTGAGATTATAGGCTCTTCAGAGTTCATAAACCAGCCCTGCATTCACGCACGTTTGGAAGGATTTTTCTTCACAACCATAAAAACCAGAACCACTTTATTTAAAAACAAAAGTCCAAGTTCTGTATAAACTGAAGCTACATTCAGGTGAGCACATACAGCTTTTGGCCATTTCACATCAAGAGCTGGGTCATCCATATGGAATTATTCCACACAATCATCAAAATGCAGCCACCCTTAGGGTGGAACAAGGTGTTTGTTAAACAACACACAGCGACTTGATACAACATTTCAAGACGGAAAATGAACAATATCATATCCGAATGAAGCTACAAAGGGAATTGAACATAAGTAAAGTGTCCAAGATTTTCAACAATAGGAGCTTAAAGTTAGGTGCCTAAATATGGATTTAGGAGCCTATCTGGTTACGAGTGCTGAGTACCCAACTCCCACTGTTCTCAGCAACTCAAAATACTCTAATATATAAAGCATTTTGACTGACAGCAATGAACAGTATTTTCTCAAAGTCAATAGCTATCTAGGGCCGGGGGTGTCTATGGAAGATCATACATGTAGGTGTACCACCTTATTCAGAGTTATCCCCAAATCATGCCATGAGGTTAACCCTGAGGTTTGCTCCCCTTCAGGCCCCCTCCTGTGGGAAAACACACTGTCTCTCTCTCACACACACTCTGTAGTAGGCCAAGTGTTATATTGTCCATTACACATGTGTAGATCTAGTGTAACTGCACTCAAATTAATGTTGACTCAGCGTATCTTTCAGCTTACACACATGTAACTGAAAAGCAGATTTTGTCCCAATGTATGTAAATTAGTCTTTTTTTTTTTTTAAAGACAATTGTTTGAATCTCCATGATTTTTGTTTGTTTGGGGTTTTTTTGCCACGCGTATGGGAACTTACCAATATCAAATGCCAGAGAATCTGAAGAGCGGCAATTAGCACCCTGGCTCCTTGATATGTTATTGTGCATATTCCCTCCAAACACCAGCACAGTCCCTCGCATTATCACAGCAGTGTGCCAGTAACCAGGAAAGTCACTGTGCTTAAGAACAGTCCTTCAGAAAAGAAAAGCTGTCTTTGAGAGAGACTCTGCCAGCTGATGAAAACAAAACGGATACTGAATTGCAGATGCACCTCATATAATTAATGTTTTCTATTGAGATGTGCACTGGGCCTCATTTTACATTTCCCTTTCAGTCGCTTTCTTTCTTTTTTAATAATTTAATTCTGTGTCTTTGACCCAGACACCCTTAATCAGGACTGTTTCTGAAAGTACCCAGCCTTAGCATGAAGGCCCAATGAGAAGCAGCTCCTAGCACAACAAAACACAATTTCCTTAAAGGCCATGGCAACCCACCCTCTCCCAAGATGGCCTGCTTTTTCCTGATCAAAGCAAACCGAAACATGTTAAGGAGGAAGCCAAGTGTGGGCATATTATGAAAGAAATATTAGACCTGAGATACAATTAATAAAGCTGCAGTATGACACAGTTGTAGCTGCTGATCGACTACGGCGCCGTAGAGATCACTCGATGATGTTACACTTCCTTAATATATGGGCAATATAATAACCGTTACCTCTGTTCAAAGTGTGGCACGGACATTCACTCATTAATCCCATAGCACCTTGTGAGAGCGGCGAGTATGATCCTCATTTATTCCCAAGGGGAAATGATAACGGAGAGAGATTAAATAACTGGTTCAAAAACACAGAGAAAATCATTGTCAAACACTGGATTACAGCTGAGGCGTCGGTAACACAGTCCCATTGAAACAGTTCCCAGAGCCGTCACCTGAAATCGAAGCCAACTTAGCAGGAAGAGGAAATGAGATCCCCCTCTCCTCCAACAAGCATTTTTGTATTTGTAACTCACTACTGCTCTATTTATAGAGCCCTCATCTCCAGAGTATCCGAGTGCTTCACAATTGCTAATAGACTGTACCCTCACAACACTCCTGCAAGACAGGGAAATTGTATTATCCCATTTTACAGATGGGGACACTGTGGCACAGAGAGACTAAATGACTTGCCTATGGTCACTCAACAGCCTAATGAAGCCGGGTTGCCCCACTACCACCAGAGTGCCCTAAGTACTTGCCACCTTGCGGTTAGGCCCTACCATCCCTAGCCCCAGCCCCACCCACCAGGCATCCCAGAAGAGGAGACAGGCTGCCTGCGCTGGGGCAACTAGTGGCAAGTAGCCGGAGGGGGCCTTGGGAAGGAACCTGGGCAGAGCCACGTGGGGCTGTTTGGCGAGGCACAGCCTTCTCCAGCCTATGCTATGCACCACCCACAGCCAATGGCATCTTCTATGCAGGAAAAAAAAATCCACTTAGACAGCAGGAAACTTAGGCAGAAGCTCTTTGAGTTAAAATGCAAAGTGCCGTATACCAGGGGCAAAGTTTGCTCATAAGAAAATAAGAATGGCCATACTGGGTCAGACCAAAGGTCCATCTAGCCCAGTATCCTGTCTTCTGACAGTGACCAGTGCCAAGGGAATGACCAGAGCAGGTAATCATTGAGTAATCCAGCCCCTGCTGTCCACTTCTAGCCTCTGCAAATCAGAGGCTAGGGACACCCAGAGTATGGGGTTGCATCCCTGACCATAGACTCAGACTCATAAACGTAAGGTCAGAAGGGACCATAATAACCATTGATGGAACTAGCCTCCATGAATTTATCTAATTTTTTTGACCCCCCATTATTTTGGCCTTCACAACATCCCCAGGCAACAAGTTCCACAGCTTGACTGTGTGTTGTGTAAAGTACCTTTTGTTTGTTTTAAGCCTGTTGCCTATTAATTTAATTGAGTGACCCCTGGTTCTCGTGTCATGTGAAGGAGTAAATAACACTTCCTTATTCATGATTTTATAGACCTCTATCATATCCCCTCATAGTCGTCTCTTTTCCAAGTTGAAACATCCCACTCTTTTTAATCTCTCCTCATACAGAAGCTGTTCCATACCCTTAGTCATTGTTGTTGCCTTTCTCTGTACTTTTTCCAATTCTAATATATCTTTTTTGAGATGGGATGACTAAAACTGCACAAAGTGTTCAAGGTGTGGGCGAACCATGGATTTATATAATGGTATTATGATATTTTCTGTCTTCTTATATATCCCTTTCCTAATCATTCATTTAGCTTTTTTGACTGCCGCTGCACGTTGAGTGGATGTTTTCAAAGACCGATCCACAATGACTCCATGATCTTTCTTGAGTAATAACAGCTAATTTAGACCCCTTCATTTTGTATGTAGAGTTGGGATTATGTTTTCCCATTTGCATTACTTTGCACTTAACATTGAATTTCATCTGTCATTTTGTTGCTATCATCCAGTTTTGTGAGATCCCTTTGCAATTCTGCACAGTTTGCTTTGGATTTAACTATCGTGAGTAACCGTATCATCTGCAAATTTTGCCACCTCACTCTTTACCCCGTTTACCAGATCATTTGTGAATATGTTGAACAGCACAGGTCCAAATCTGAATCTGTTGGGGACACTACTCTCTCCACTGTGAAAACTGGCCATTTATTCCTACCCTTTGTTGCCTATCTTTTAGCCAGTTACGGATACATTTAACCATTGCTCCTCTGTACACAAATGCAGGGGCCCACACGCACACACACTGAATCAACAGACAGGAGGTTTGGTTCTCCAAACCCATAGAAGCTGAGGTGCCCCCAGAAATGAGGTTCATCCATTGAAAAACTCCTTAAGCCAACCCTCTGCCCATGGTGGCATGGTTCCCTCACAAGTCTTGCTCCTATGTAGCTCCCAGGTCAGCGTCATCTCATGCCATGTGCTTCTGAAGGGGGTGAGGGCAACGACAGCAGCTCTCCCTATCCCTGCCTCCTCCTGAAGGCACAGCACTTACAGAGGGGTTTCCACGGGATTGGCGAGGAAAAGCCGTGTAGCTGTGGGATGACCGTTCCTGCATTCCACGCTCCCCACTCCAGTTGTGTGTGACCAGACAATCCTCTCTGATGACTCCATGGGAGTCAGCACAGGACATTATCAGGCCAGTTATTTTGGGGTCATTAAGGAACAAGTAGATGAAGTGACACAAATGGTTAAAATTTTGATTTTTTTTTCCCCAGTTGCCCCCACTCCAGAGCAGCCCTGGGAGGCACTGAGACACTGCCTCTTACTCTCCCATCACTCCAGGGAGAGGGTAGTAATGCACTGCAGGCAAATAACAAATCCTAGATAAGTCAGCTTTGATTGGATTTATTGATTTAACAGTTAGTAAAGGCAGCACATCTGCAGGGGGGCATACAATTATCAACAGCTGTGGTAGATTTCCCCCATAGTTCTCCGACAGCCTGTGTCCAGACGTTCTTACTCCTCCAGTGACTTACAGGCAGTTATATCCTTGTCACCCTTCTTGTATATTATTATTATTGTATATTATTCTGGTCCTTATCTATTTCCTCTCTTTGGCACACACTTCTTCTCGGGCTATTTCCAAAGTTCCTTGTTCCATTTAACTTGCCAACTGTCTCAACCCTTGTTGGTTAATCATTATTTGTGCCTTTTTTTAGACCATTTATTGGTTTCATATCTGATGGTTAATACATTGCTAAGCTATCTCCTACTACAGTTTTAAAAAAATGCTAAGGCTTACTGCTCAGTAAAACCCAACTCTCTAAAGTTAGCTGTAGCTTAACTGCAAAGCATCATGGGAGTCTTGCTTCCAGGCAAGCTTTAAAATCTTTTTTGGCCTATCCTAACTGTCAACGTTGGTTTTTTCCCCCTGCATACCCACATTTGAGCTCTGGAGAGGTGTCACAAAGTGAGTACACCTTGTCCCCCTCTTGTGGTGGGGCAAGGACATTACTGCCCCACAGCTAAGTCCTCCTATCTGCCCTTAGCCTCAGAGTAGTCTTGCCCAGTGGCCAGAGTCAATATAGCTGCCTTCCCTTGCACGGTTGTGCTGCCTAGTGACCAGAGTCAATGTAGGCAAAGTTTAAAGGCTGTGGAGGGGGGGGGGATGAGCCACCTCTCAGGGAGCTGGGGGGTGGCCAGGGTAAGGGGACCCAGGGCCTCCGTACTTCACCAGATCTGAGCCCAAGGCCCTGTCAGCGGCAAGCGTACTTGTCACTGAATCAGCAGGGATCCTACTGAAACACGCTGTTTTATCACTTGGTTCCACAACCAGATCAATGTATAGTTCCCCTGGACTACTTCCTACCCTGTCTCTCAATACAGCAGTCCAGGAATCTCCAGGTTCCTCAGTCCGTACAGCTTTCTGCAGCTCCACTCTCCCTCAGGTGTCCTCAGGTAGCTAGGTATCAGCCTGGGTCTCGGTAGGTCTGGCTTTCGCAATCTGGGGCTCCAGTAGCTCCCAGACTGGAGATGGCAACAGATATCCTCCCTCCTCAGCAGTCAGCCCTGACTGAGCTGAGCTGCTCCCTTTTATACTGGTGCTCCACTTGGAGCATGCCCAGCAGGGGTGAGGAGGCAGTTAACCCTTCCCAGTCCAGTGCAGGACAACTACACCCCATCACAGGAGGCCACATGGGCATAATGGGCATTCACTCCTCTGTGCAGGCATGTAGTCAGAGTCACAATCTAGCCCTCAGGGTCTAAAAGTAGATTTCCCCCTCATCCCAACTCTGATTCACCTGCTTATAGAGGCTTCATAACATAAAGGAGTTAAAAGATCTGGAATTTCAGACGCAAGCCTTTGTGAGTCTGATGGCTTATACTGGAGAGGAGGAGCATTAAATATACAATTTCCATTAACGGAACAACCTCCATATAAAAAAGGAAAAATACAAGCATTAATGACTATAACCCACATGAATCATAGTTTAGTTAATAAGAATTGGCTGTAAGCGTGTATTTGGGTAATATCTGAAATAGTCATTGACCTGGTGAGCAATGTGTCTGATCCTTTGGGATTGGTAGAACTTTTTATATGGTGAACAAGATTTTCAGTAATTCTCATCATATTTGACTTGGCTGGCTGAGTGGGAGCTCAAGGCTGGGTTGCTTTAAGGGAACTGTGTTTTTTGGCTTCTGGGTAACCAGTAAGGTATTGTAGAAGCTGTTTTGTTGCTGGCTTACATCTGAAGAACTGGGTTTTTTACCCACGAAAGCTTATGCCCAAATAAATCTGTTAGTCTTTAAGCTGCCACCAGACTCCTCGTTGTTGTTGCTGGCTTGGTGAATCTAGTTATTAGAAATAACCACCAGTTTTGGAGGGATTATCTGCCCCATTCTTTGGAGTTTGCCCTGATCAAGCAATTTCAATGTGGCCCCCCTAGGACCCAAGTCATACACACACCCCAGACGTTCCTCCACCTTGGGGATCTCTACCCTAGGCCTAAAATAGTGTGCCCGGGCCAATCAATCAGGGTAGTGCCTGGGCCAATCAAGACCACCACGGGCAGGGCATTTGATGGTGCTTGAACCCATAGGGCTGATAGGCTGCTGTTCCCCATTTCACCAGAGCTGTTGGGTGGCAGTGTAGCACAGCCAGCAGATTTGGCTTCCAGAGCTGTGAATCCTCACAGAACCAGTGATAAGACTGTACTGATCAACATTATATTCCTACACTTTGCTGATATACCCACACAGAGGGCAGTGGCCAAAGCTGATGAGCATACCAGCTCTTTGACTCATTGTGTCTTTGGAATGCCTACAGCTGTTTGGTCACATTCCCAGCTGCATCTGTTTTTCCTCCAGGCATGTAGATTTTATCCTGGAAAAAGTTAGTTTTGTTTTTTTAAATGGCCAGTCTTTTGGGCCACGAGCAAACCACATACACTAGAGGAATACACCAAATCTTAGTAACATCTTTTTTAGAGTTTCCTAGCAGCATAGGCTGTGTCCTTTGGGTTGATTACACAGATTATTTATGCTGTTAACATCTATTATTGCAAACTGAAAGATGCATGAAAAAAAGAAGAGATCCGCACCCATTTGAAATCTGTTCAGATACTATGGTGAGGGGAGTCATATCGGTACTTAGATAAACTTCATTGGAGTTACTCCAGATTTATGCTGGTGTATCTCAGGACTTGTCTTCACTACAGAGTTAACTCAAGTGTTGGCCCTAACTTAAGTTCTGTCCACACACAAACCCTTAACTTGAGTGTGTTTTAAGTTGAGTTGCCGGGCCCATCAGGGAGTATAGGCCACAGCCCAGCTCATCAGCTCCTAATCTAATCACTCTGTGCTGCTGAAATGTTATTTCACAGTGTGTCTGCTCTCACTCAGGCTAGGCTAACTCAAAGGGAGTTAACTCTGCCATGAAGACCTAGCCTCAGAGGAGAATTTGATCCTAAAAGTGCAGGAGTGTCATTTTGAGTGCAAGCAGTAACACAGTAGTATAACGGGAGTGTCATTTATGAGCTGAGAGGATGAAAGGAGAGTGGGACTATAGGAGGAAAAGCAGCATACAGGACATCAATTAGCTACTCCAGATGACATCGCAGAATGGAATTTGACCTTTGGTTTTATTGATGTTCTTAGGTCAAAAATTCAAGTCATGTACAATTTATATTCCAGGGCAGACCCGGTCTGCCTGAGACACACAAACATACAAGAGAAACAGTTCCTGTTTTATCATATCTTTCCTTTCCTCCTTTTATTCCCTGGACTACCCTAAAAATGATTACTTTGCAAGTGAACTATTTACCTTGTGCATTGCCAAAGAATGATCATATCAGATATCTAAGGAGTTCACGGTACTTTTCAAAGGAAGACACTCCCCAATAACAAAGTCATACCTGTATTATAAGCATTGGAGGCATACTGTCAGTCTGATATACATAAAACAATGACTGTATTCAACATTCTACTCCTGATTAACCAAGGCTGAAGAACCACCCCCGTCCCTACCACAATCTGCCCTTAAGCACTTTATTTTAGATACATGTTTTCATTATTACACCCTGGTTGATTTTCTTTAAGTAAAATGAAGAATCAAATCAAAAAGTGTTTTTTTAGGTGTCAAAAAATATCCTGCATGGAAAGTACTAGAGTAAATGCGAACCATTGCTCGGGGTACTATGTAAGTGCTATTGCCAAACAGGAAATTGGAAGTGTTTATTAGAGATTTATCACCATGCTCCATGCCAATCACACTGAGCATGCCCACCCCAAATCAGCTCATTGAATGTGTTCCAGCTCAGGGTCACACTACAACTTCTCCACCTGTATGTCAGGGACCATAGTCATGCTGTGCACCAGAACTGAGAGCAGGGAGACTGTCTTTGTTGTGTTCAGTGCTCCCTTCTCATACCCAGGCAGTATGGAAAAGGAGAATCACCAGGGCTGGCCCACAACATTTTGGCACCTGAAGCAGGGAGCTCAGATGACGCCCCCATGCCCCTCGCTTGGGCCAAAACTTTGAAAGGTCTCAATTCTGCCTTCTTCCTGTTCTACTCCTCTCATGGTACTGCTCTGCTACCTACCCCAATAAAGGAGAACAAACAACTTAAAATGCCATGTTCAAAAATTTTAAGTAATACTTAACTTTCAAATGCCTGAACAGCAAATGTAACTTTTCTTGTCTGCATAGTAAACACTGGCATTTTAATCTGTTTGAATAATCAAAGTGGTGCTTCCCGTGCCTTCTTGGTTGCAAAGATTTGAACTGCTTCCTGTTGAAGGTCCACAGTCTGGGCCAGCTTATGCTCTATTGAGATGGTTGCAAGGCTAGCCAGCCTCTCCTGTGTCATTGTGGAGCGTAGATGTGTTTTTATTAACTTCAGCTTGGAGAAGCTGCATTCTCCACTGGCAACTATTACAGGAAGTGTTAGAAGTATGCACAGAGCAACAAAAACATTTGGAAAGAGGGTGGTCATCTTATTTGTGCACCTATATTCCAGAATAGCCTTTGGAGTTGATCCTGCTGAAATGTATCTTGAAAGGGCTTTCTGTTCATCACCTAAATCACTCGCATCAATATTGCACATATCATGTGTCACTGTCTCTAGTGCCCTGCATTGCTGGTGTAGGTCTTCTTCAGGTATAGCGAGGAGTTTTGGAATATCATATAACATCCCAAATATACTGCTGAGTTCCTTGAGCTGCATGAAACATTCAGCTGACTGTATTGCACAATCTAGCACCTGGTTAAAAAGAATTCAACTTTGAATTGTTGTTTTGGGTCTCTTATCGGATTATCCCGTGCCTCGTAATCAAAATGTCTTCTTCTTTGGTGACTCTTGTATTCTTGAATGGGTGGGAAAATAGCTTCAGTATGAAGTTCCTCTGCCAACTTCTGTGCATTCTTCAGAACGTTTTGAAATCCCTCATCTGACCAGTAAGACTGTAGGTATGACTTTGCTTTGTCCAGTTGTTCCATTGCTCCAGATATATCAAGGTCAACACCTTGGAGTCTCTTGCTTACAACATTTATTTCAAACAGTATGTCATGCCACAACACTAAGCCACACAGAAATTGAAGTTATGTATGTTTCTGGTGATTCCACTTCCCTCAGTCACTGTTCTCCCATGACAGGGGCGGCTCCAGGCCCCAGCACGCCAAGCGCGTGCTTGGGGCGGCATGCTGCGGGGGGCGCTCTGCCAGCGCCGCGAGGACAGCAGGCAGGCTGCCTTCCGCAGCTTGCCTGCAGAGGGTCCGCTGGTCCCGCGGCTTCGGTGGACCTCCCGCAGGGATCAGCGGACCCTCCGCAGGCAAACCGCTGGAGGCAGCCTGCCTGCTGTGCTTGGGGCAGCAAAATCCCTAGATCCGCCCTGTCCCACAAACAGATCCTGTCATAGCATTATCCTCCATAATGGCAACTAGGGCATCAGCTTTCTCGCCTCCACTCGACTTTTCCATCGTGTGGCACTCAGAATCAATCAGATTGATCATGGAGCTTCCAACAACCCATGCTACATTGCCAGCGACTGCGGGTTTTGTAGGCTGCTCTGGGAAGCTTTATTGGAGTATTCCTCACAAGTCCAAAATGACCGATTAGCTGGTGCAGGGATTGCACAACCGGAACTTGTCAGGAAAAAAGCATTTTGCAGTAAAATATAAAATAACCCCACTGTGTCAGCAACGTAACAGACAAGTTACAGATAAAATGCTTGCTGAAGGTGAAATCCTGGCCCCACTAAACTCAATGGGAGTTTTGCCATTGACTTCAATTGGGCTGAGATTTCACCCTTCAAGGGTTGTCTTCTGTGCGTTCGGGATTCAAGCCGAGCTGGTGTTGCCGGCATGACCCATCCGGGCTTCTGGCCAGTGGGAAATGACTGTACTAATGCAATCTGCAGCCGTTGGGGCAGAGGTGAGCAAACTATGGCCTGTGGGCCACATCCGACCCTCAAGACCATCCTGCCCAGCCCTTGAGCTCTTGGCCGGGGACGCTAGTCCCCGGCCCCTCCCTTGCTGTCCCCCCCTCCACCACAGCCATGCCGCCAGCGCTCTGGCCCACCGCTCCGGCCCACCACTCCTGCTGGGTAGTGCGACAGCATGGCTGGTTCCGCCAGGCGGCGAGCTCCTGCCGGGCAGCGTGGCGGTGTGGCTGGTTCCAGCATGGTAAGGGGGCAGGGAGTGGCGGGGGTGGTTGGATAAGGGGCAGCGGGTCCTGGGGAGCAGTCAGGGGATGGGGAACGGGGCAGTTGGATGGGGTGGAGGTTCTGGGGGGGCAGTCAGGGGACATGGAACAGGGGGGTTGAATAGGGTGTGGGAGTCCCAGGGGGCCTGTCAGGGGGCAGGGGTGTAAATAGCGGTCAGGGGACAGGGAATAGGGAGGTTGGATAGGGGTTGGGGTCTCAGGGGGTGGTTAGGAGTGGGGAGTCTTGGGAGGGGGCGGGGTCAGGGGACAAGGAGCAGGGGGGGTTGGATGGGTTGGAGGTTCTGAGGGGGGCAGTCAGGGGGCGGGAAGTGGGAGGGGGCGGATAGGAGGTGGGGGCCAGACTGTTTGGGGAAGCACAGCCCTCCCTACCGGGAACTCCATACATTTTCGCAACCCCGATGTGGCCCTGGGGCCAAAATGTTTGCCCACCCCTGCCCTGGGGGCTTCAGCCGCTGTCGCTCAGGGTTCTAGTCAGCGAAAGAACAAAAACAACCCTCAGGGACTGCAAGGAGGCCCTAGAAAGAGAGGGAAGTGCTATCTGCCAACATACCAAAGACAAGGAAGGGATTCAGTAGAGAATAGTGGTAGAGTTGGGAGTAGAGTATAACTGAAACGTCTTTACTGAATGCAAATATCTGCTAGGCACTACAATTGCTAGAGCTGGCGACCAAAAACTGCTGATTTAAGGGCAGAAATCACACAGGAAGCAGCAGCCCTTCCTGCTACACCACCACACTTCCCTTGTGACACTTATCCTGCCTCCCCAAGTAGCACGAGCATCCTTTGGTCCCATTCAAGGTCCACTGACTGACTGTAGCTTTGCTGCTGGAATGGCTTAGTGTAGACAGCCTCAGAAATAAAAAAATACATATTAAATAAAACAGGCTGCACAATCTCCAGTAATAGTTCTGTTGCTATTTGGGATTTACAGCTAGAATAGAACGTCGTCTTTGGTGAAATCTAAACCAATTGTCTGGTGTATTTAGGGGCATTTTACAGCACTCTGGAAGGTTAACTTTAGTGTAGGGTGACCAGCTAGCAAGTGTGAAAAACTGGGACATGGGGTGGGGGGTAATAGGTGTCTATATAAAGACAAAGCCCCAAATATCAGGACTGTCCCTATCAAATTGGGACATCTGGTCACTCTAAAGTGTATTTAATCCCTAATTTAGTGAGGCTTTTTTTTTTTTTTAGATTAATAGATTTGTTGAACTATTATCTGGGTAAATATCCCATGGACACAAAATAATCTTTCATTTCGAATCATTGTTACATTTCTACGCTGACAGGGGTCTGCAAAAGATGATTTTGTAAATTCTCCCATTAAAAAGAAAGTGTCAAACAAACAAAAACCCTAAGCCAAATACCTCCATGATGCTAGTGTACTTTGAATATACTCTGGGTGTTTTAAGGGGAGTTTTCCCAAGCCAGTTAGGCAGCTCCCACTCTTTGAAGAACAATGGGAGTTGGATATGTAACTCCTATTTGTGCCTTTTAACCCCCCTGCCTTTATGTTTAAAACAGAAAACTATTCAGTTCACTGTGCTGTGTTGAGGTAGTCCAGAAGCATTCAGTTGGCTTCAGAAAAGCAAGCCGTATACTGCCTCACAGCACTTTGATTTCTTTCCAAGCTAGACTGATTCAGTAGCTCTGATGACACCCAAACCCTCACCATTCAAAACATGGTAGCAATCTTCTAACCCACTGAATATCCCCTGACAGTCACTGAGAGAGGGCCCACTGCACGAGAGCGGCTCAGAGCTTCAGCTTGGGCTACAAAGAGCTCAACTATTGCCTATGCTTGGAAAAACAGAGTCCCCACTGTCTGCTTTTCACAGTCGAGCTAGCCTTTTAACATACAAGCCAGAGCAGATTCTTTGAAGCTGTTGTTGTCTGTTGTATAGACACATTTAGAGAACCAGAAAAGTCTTTGACATGCCTCCCCTGACGGATTACTCTTCATACACCAGAATGACATCCACAGTTCAACATCCCCTTGAAACATTTCAAATAAATCATTGCACTCAGACCATAACAGAACAACTGCTTGTCTAAAACCACTTGGAAATCAAAGGCAGTTTTGAGCATTAAAATAGCATATGAAACTAGCAAACTTTGGGCTTTCTGTAATCAGGAAACAAAGTTCCAGTTAAAAAAGTACATAAATGGATGGGAAAAAATGCTCTTTAGCTAAGACCTTATTTGCAAAGATTCAGCATGGAGCAACTTTCACAAACCCCTGACAAATGATACTGAAATACAAGCATCAAGGTAACAGGACTATAAAGCTTATACTAACATTCAGAAATGTAGCTCTAAAATTGAAATTAAACTGCTCTTGCAAGGAAATTAATGCGATCATTTAAGGACTGATCCTGCAGTACTGTAAGCCTCATGCAGAAGGACCCACTACATCTGCCTGGATTGGGGGACGGGGGGCTCCCTGCCAGCAAAGGTCTTCCCTGCCATTGCAGATCAGGAACATACATCTTGCATCCGAAGAAGTGGGTATTCACCCACGAAAGCTCATGCTGCAAAACGTCTGTTAGTCTATAAGGTGCCACAGGATTCTTTGCTGCTTCTACAGAACCAGACTAACACGGCTACCCCTCTGATACAGGAACATACAATGTCTTTGTCACAGGGCAGCCTGGGCCCTTTAAGAGGGAACTGCACCAGCCCAGCTGTGCCTTATTAGCAGCCTTGATAGGGTAGAGGACAGATGTTCCTTATAAAGAGCCAGAGGGGAACAGGAACCAGTTAGAGGAATCTGTGGCAAAGAGAAAGTGCTGGAAGGAGCAGGAGGCTTGAGGAAAGCCTGGCTGGGAGAATGGTTGGTGCCTAGAAACCAGAAGACTGAGCTCCAGCTAGAAAGAACGGGGAGTGGTAGCAACAGGGGACAGAAGAGCTCCAGGTGCAATAGAAGACATCGCTGTTGAGTACAAACTCTTATGTTGCAGTGATGGACTTTATTTTGAGACCCTGAGGATTGGTCTCAAATGGCTTCGATTATTAAACCGGCCTCAGGCAGGGAGGGTTTTAGATGTGAGAGAGACTATGTGCAGTTCTTAAGGGGCCCTGGGGGCAGGAAACAGAGGCAGGGTGCGCCAGGGCCATCCCTGGCTACGAGGGGGCGCATGGGAGGAGGCTGCCCCATTATAGACTTGTAGAAACTGCAGCAGAATGTTTATTACATACAAGGAGCCAAGGGCATTTTGTTCTGCGTTTCCAGGCTTGTTTGTTACATACCCAAAAGATCCAGTCCGTATAAACAGAGCATGTAGATTAATATCACGCTTCCACATTATAGCAAAATTAAACCTCCTACCAGGCCCAGATATAGTACTGGCAACCTCAAAGGTTCAGAAACCATGAGTGACAACCTCAAAAAATCATAAGATCTTTTAAATAAAGTGTATATTGTGTTTCTTTGGTCTTGTGATTTCTGAACCCCCCTCTGTGATGGGTTGAATCACAGAACCCCCCCTTGGGAGCTCCCAACTGATGTGCCAAGACTACTTCTGCCCCATCAGCTTAGGACTTCAGTGCCCTGCCTGGTTTGAGCCAGACTCGCTAGCCTGCTGCAAACTCAGACCCAGGTCTGGACTACCTCCCCTAACAGCTGCAGGCTTAGCTGAAAGCAGCTAACGGAAGTGTTCCTGTCTTTAACACAGATACCCAACTCCCAATGGGGTCTAAACCCAAATAAATCCATTTTACCCTGTATAAAGCTTATGCAGGGTAAACTCTAAATTGTTTGCCCTCTATAACACTGATAAAGAGAGATGCACAGCTGTTTACCCACCCAGGTATTAACACATACTCTGAGTTAATTAATAAGTAAAAAGTGATTTTATTCAATACAGAAAGTAGGATTTAAGTGGTTCCAAGTAGTAACAGACAGAACAAAGTAAGTCACTGAGCAAAATAAAACAAAACATGTAAATCTGTGTCTAATCAAACTGAATACTGATAATCTCACCCTTCAGAGATGCTTCAGTAATTTTTTTGCTCTGACTAGCAGGGCCGGCTCCAGACCCCAGCGCGCCAAGCGTGCGCTTGGGGCGGCGTCCCAGCGGGAGGGCGGCAGACAGCTCCGGCGGACCTCCCGCAGGCATCCCTGCAGAAGGTCCGCTGGGACCGCGGCTCTGGTAGACCTCCCACAGACGTGCCCGCGGAGGGGCCACTGGTCCCGCGGCGGGGCCACTGGTCCCGCGGCGGGGCCACTGGTCCCGCGGCTCCGGTGGAGCAGCCACAGGCGTGCCTGCGGGAGGTCCACCGCAGCGGCAGGACGGCAACCGCTCGAGCACCTCCCACGGCGTGCTGCCCTGCTTGGGGCGGCGGAAATGCTAGAGCTGCCCCTGCTGACTAGACCCCTTCCAGGCCTGGGCACAATTCTTTCCCTGGTACAGCTCTTGTTCCAGCTCAGGTGGTAGCTAGGGGATTCCTCATTATGACTCTCCTTTGTTCTGTTTCACCCCTTTATGTATCCTTTGCATAAGATAGGAATCCTTTGTCCCTCTCTGGGTTCCCACCCCCTCCTTCTCAATGGAAAGACACCAGGTTAAAGATGGATTCCAGTTCAGGTGACATGATCACATGTCACTGTAAGACTTCAAGCCTTCATTCCTCCCAGCCTGACTCACAAGAAGGCTTGTCTGCAAACAGAGCCATCCACGGTCAGTTGTCCTGGTTGATGGGAGCCATCAAGATTCCAAACCACTATTAATGGCCCCCACTTTGCATAACTACAGTAGGAACTCAGAGTTACATTTCATATTTCTAGTTTGATACAAGAGTGATACATTTCTACAGATAGGATCAGTAAATTATAAGCTTTGTAATGATACCTTACAAGAGATGTTTTGCATGAAGCATATTCCAGTTACATTATATTCACTCATTAACATTTATAAAATCATGTAGAGTGCAGCATCACACCCTCCCCCATCCCTAGGGCATGTGGGACAATTGGTGTCACCAACTCTCCCAGCTTTAGTGGGTAAGGTTACTTTGGAGGGACCCCCTTACAGAAGTTCTCACCCTGCCACATCTGCCCAGCAATGAATGCTGCCCAGCAATGAATGCTGCCCCGTGCCCCCCATTAATCTCTGAATCAATCCTCTGCCACTGGCACTTGCACCAGTTCTGCCCCTGCCCCCATCAGCCTCCAGGGCAATTCTGCCCACACATCAGTTCAGGCCTGTCATGGGGTGGTCACCCCGCTTCTGCCCTGAAGGGCTTAAAACAGCCCTGGGAGAGGGCTGTGGCAGGGGAAAAGCTGGGCTGATTGGGGGAAGCAGCCACAGGTGGGGCCATGCCCCACTCAGACCACAGCTGGCCCTATAAAGAGGGCTGAGGGCCAGAGACTGAGACAGACACTCTTTAGCTTCACAGAGAGAAGGAGCTGGCTGCCTGGGAAGCTGAGGAGGGTACCTAGGGTGGAGCAGTGCTGGGGAAGGGCAGAGGGAGCTGGGGAGCTCCAGCCTAGCAAGGCCCCAGGCTGCAGGCCAAGCTAAGGGCCCATAAAAGGGTACTAGGGCTGCAGAGGGGCACCCCAGGAATAGGCAGAGGCAGCTGGTCCAGCGCCCCCCTTGCCGATAATGAGTGGTTTACAGACTGCTGTCTGCCCCAGGGAGCAGGGGCTAGATGGAGACTGGCATTAGCCACTGAGGCAAGGTGGGGATAGGGGGCTGGGGGTTCCCCTGGGAGGGGAGACCGAGTGAGGGGGTGCTATGGTGGGCAGAACCCCTGGGCAAAGGGCACCAGGGTCCGGGAGTGACATGGGGGCCAGAGGCAGGCGAGACATCAGATGGCAGAGAGCACTCTAGGCTGGAAGAGCTAATTCCCTGGACAACCAGCAGGAGGTTCCACGCTGGTGAGTCATCACCCTGCAACATGGCCCCCTTCCCCCACCTAGCCTCACCTCCCTCTCCCAAGCCTGGGGGGCTGCTGTGGGGTCCCCTCTGCCTCTTCCACTCTGGGGGGAAATGGGAGATCCCAGGGCTCTTCACCCTCCTCTCCTCCCCTTTCCAGGCCAGGTGCTGTGGGGGGAAGGAAGTAGCAGAGGAGCCATCCTGTTGCTCACAGAAAGGGAGGAGGGAGTGGAGTTGCTCTGAGCTGGGGGGCGCTGTCTGCTCCCTCCTTCCTGCTATGAGAACAGGGTCGGGTCCCAAGAGGCGAGGGGTGGTGGAGAGACCTTGGCTTGATTCCTGCAGCAGCTTTAATTGGCGTCTCTTCCCCAGGCGGCAAACAAGTGGGGCAGGCAGCTAATCAAAGGAGGCATTTCTTCTGCCACACCCATCTGTCCACTTCACCATCAAACTCCTCGAGACTCTGCCAGTCTGAACCGTGCCTTGTTCAGACAGTCAGTGCCCCAGAGACATCTCTCTGGAGCATCCAATCCCCCTCTCTGGACACTCACAGAAATGATTATGTTCACTTCCTCCAAAGAGACTGCGCGTACACACACACACACACACACACACACACGTTGGTTAGCTTAGCTAAGGCCTCACCCTTTTCTTCAATATAACAGCACTGTCCTGGTTTATAGTAAAGCTAAGAATACATTTATTAATAAACAAGATAGATTTAAGTATCAGAGGGGTAGCCATGTTAGTCTGGATCTGTAAAAAGCAACAGAGTCCTGTGGCACCTTATAGACTAACAGATGTATTGGAGCACTGCTTTACCGTGTTGTATCCGAATTCGTGTTATATCGGGTCACGTTATATCAGGGTAGAGGTGTAACTAGAATGTCTTTTTTGCTCCCCTTATATTTCCCACAGTCCATTGTCTTTGCCTCAAGAGCCAGGAAGACCTGAGGGTTCAGACTTCAGTGTGTCTCCCGCTGTGCTTACCTAGCTGTTTCCCCTGCTATTTGTTAGCTTAATTTCTTTGTTTACTTTGTGTGTAAATGTATTTTCATTGTTCTGTCTGTTATCAAGCCAGTCAGACAGGTAAATCCCTATTCCTGTGTCTGGGGCAGGATTGTTTTATTCAATGCCCCTGTGACTTTTCCTGATGGTGTTAGCTGGACCGGTGATCTGCTCAGTCATTCCAATCCTTGACTCAGAGCCAGTCTTACCCTGCTCTGCTGTGAGAACTCCCACTTCTGCCATGTAAGCTGCTCCCAGCTACTTGCAACCAAAGGACACTAGCCAATATCTCTGGACCCAGACATAACCCTAGGAACCTCCATCTTGCAGTATCCAGTTATGCCCACTGGATGCTGCAAGCTTGTATAAATTCGTCAATTTAACAAAGAAATTGATATGTACCAGGCTTGTTATTCCAACAGGATTCTCTGACGTACTTCAAACCAAACACTGCTTCAGGTAGAATAAACAAACAGATTTTAAGTGATTATAAGTCAAAACACAAGTCAGATTTGGTCAAATGAAATGAAAGCAAAACGCATTCTAAGCTGATCTTAACACTTTCAATGCCCTTACAAACTTAGATGCTTCTCACCACAGGCTGGCTGTTTGCCTTTCAGCCAGGCTCTCCCCTTTGATAAGCGCGTCAGTCACTTGGTGGTGTCTGTAGATGTAGGTGGAAAAGAGAGAGAGCGTGGCAAATGTGTCTCCCTTTTATCATGTCCTTTCTTCCCTCCCCCCCCGCTTTCAGAGTCAGGTGAGCATTACCTCATCACAGTCCCAAACTGATCAAAGGAAGAGAGGTGACTCCCTTGAGAGGGATAGCTCAGTGGTTTGAGCATTGGCCTGCTAAACCCAGGGTTGTGAGTTCAATTCTTGAGAGGGCCACTTAGGGAACTGGGGCAAAAATCAGTACTTGGTCCTGCTAGTGAAGGCAGGGGGCTGGACTTGATGACCTTTTGGGGTCCCTTCCAGTTCTAGGAGATTGGTCTATCTCCTATTATAAAGTCTAACATTGCTGCCGAGGCCAGTGCCCTTTGTTCCTGTGAGGCTGGGCTGGGTTTGTCCCATACTTGCCCTGATGAGGTGTGAATTGCCCCTCTGCTTTTGTCTAGGCTTGTTTTAAGCCATGAGGATACATTTTCAGCCTCATAACTCCATACAGTAATGTTATGGGCAGAGGTGAAAGCAAGCCGGTATGGTCCGGTACACCGTGCTGGACCAGACCGGCTTCCCCAGGCTGGCGATTTAAAGGGCCTGGGGCTCCCTGCAGCAGCTGTCATGCAGGGCCAGGAGCAGAGCTCTGTGACCGGCAGTGGGGCCAGGGAGCGGGGCTGGTGGCTAGGACCAAGCCCCAGGTGTGGGGTTGGGGGGTGGAGTGCAGGGTGTGGAGCCAGTGGCTGGGACCCAAGCCCTGGGCGCAAGGCTGGGGGAGGTGAGGTGGAAGGCCAGGAGCAGGGTCCCGGCCACGGAGCCAGTGGCCCTGCATAAAACCTGGGGGTGCTGCAGCATCCCCTCCACACCCTTACTTCCCATGCCTATGGAATGATGAGCCTCCCTGGAGTTCTGAATGAATTAGCAATCTTATTCCCCCAGCCATTTAAAAAGATCCATTTGTTTGAAGTGCATCGTGGCTCCCATTGTAAATTTGTACCTCCTCTAGGCAGCTCCTCACAAGGCCGACTTCTGGGGAGGAGGGGTTCCCACTGAGTAAGTTATTTCTGCTCTGCTTTAGCTTTTGGCAATAGCAGCAGGCAGTTTCCTGGAGAAAACAAGACACGCAGAAGCCATAACAGCACCTATCTGTAAATATGATGAGAAAGTGATCTTTAGCATATAACAGCTTAGGGTGAAATCTTTCCCTGTGCAGAAGGCCCTTTCAAAAGGCCTAGCACCACGTAAATCTCTCAACTCCCCTTTCCCATCCTCCCCAGGGAATTTTACCCTTGGAGAGGAACTTGGGTATTTTGAATTTTGAACAATATAAAATGTAACTAGAGGGCTAGCAATGCCCTTTCTACTCCTTGTATTATACAAGAAAAACTCTCTAAGCACATTTTCTGCAGAGGTTAGTTATTATAGCTTGCATTTATATAGCAGCTTTCATCCCAAAGTCTCATGAGATATCTATAATTGTACATGCTGCTGAAATGCAGCCATCTCTGGGGTGAAACAGAACAGGAATTTAACTGCACAGGAACACTACACAATCATTTAGGACCAGCAGTGAAGATGAATTTCTTATGTAATTGACACTGCTGGGTGAATTTGGTTACAAAGAATGTTCAGAATGGTCTGGAACACTGGGCTTAACACCTTCACTCTCATGAACTGGTGCCTGGGATTATATTTAATGATCTCAGCTGAGTAGGACTTCACTTCTACACCTTACCAAAAAAAGCAGCAAAGAATCCTGTGGCACCTTATAGACTAACAGATGTTTTTGCAGCATGAGCTTTCGTGGGTGAATACCCACTTCTTCGGATGCATCCGAAGAAGTGGGTATTCACCCACGAAAGCTCATGCTGCAAAAACATCTGTTAGTCTATAAGGTGCCACAGGATTCTTTGCTGCTTCTGCAGAACCAGACTAACATGGCTACCCCTCTGATACTTGTTACCAAAAAAAGATGCTTCCTTCAGCATAACTTTCCCCATCACCCTAGTGAGGCACTGGCTCAGTATTGACTCAGCAGCACGTGAAGCACACGGTGACCTGGAGCAATTACGTTTTCTTTGAAGGACTCTGCAGCAGCCATTCTGTGGTGGTAGAATGTAGCAAGGATCTTTGCAGCAGCCCTGGAGCAGCAGTGAAGAGCTGTTTTTCCCTTTCTTCCTGTCCCCTGTACCTGGGTGTGAGGCAGCAATAAGATGGTTAATGTTTGTATTTCCCTGTAGGACAGTGGATGGAAAGAAAAGCTGTTTCAACATTCTCAAGATTCTCAAAGTGATGCAACAACCTTAATGCACTGGAGTTCTTAACTTAAACATGGTTTCTTTAATTCCCCGCACGCACCCCCCAGCCCTGCCATAATACATTCTGCTCATGTAAACAAGTAGCTGAGTCATTGCCTATTAAGAAGAGAAGCACTGACAAAAGGAACTAGAGAAATCAATATGCCTGACTCAACTCATCAAAAATGCTGAAGAGATTCAGGTCAACAAACAGCAGTAGATTCAGATACAAAAATATCTTTTAAACCCTTCTACCCACTTTTTCTTTGCAGACACAAGTGAACAGTAAAAAACAAGACTCAGAGCTATACAGGATACTAAAATAAACATTAAAATGGAGGTTAGTAATATCTGTGTGATGTAATCTCATTAACAGAGCAGAAGAGATGAAAGGGGAAGGGGGGGAACAGACCAAGAAATATCAAAGGGAGCTAAGGAGTGCACAATCCTGAAGGCTATCTTGATATGTGGAATCACAGTTCATCTTAAACAGGAGGCTTTTATTAAGGAAACTAATTACATCTACAAACAGGCTTCCACGCAGCTTGAACTCCAGCTTTGTCTCCCTTGTTTACCAGGGTCCACAGGTTGTCTGGAATTCTATGCAGCACATAGAGACATCTAATGGTTGATTAAAGTATTGCAAGTCAAGGTATCATTACAAAGGTATGGGGAAAAAAGTTTGAACTTAATAATATGCAGAGTAATATGGAGCCAGTGAAGGAAGCTATTAAGACAGTCATAGTAGCAGGTGAGAAATTACTTTGGCAGCAGTATTTTGTGAAGACCTTGCTTCCTTTCTTATGTGCTTATTGCTGCTCCCAGGACCTGGTGCAGTGTTTGTTTGCGAAAAGAGATCCAAAATGGAGGACAGGTGTCAGAGAGTGGACTCACTGCTGACATGCCTCCTCATAGCTGCGCACAGTGTAACAGGTTCTCCTCATCTAATGCCCCCTGATGACCCCTGCTCCAGCCCTGCGGTCATCAGCTTCTTTCGACTCAGCCCTCTGGCCAAGTCGCATTTAGTCCAACGAGACAAAAGTCCAGTAGCCTCAGGTTGCGTCTTTGATCAAGTCCAGACTCCTTAGTCCTTCTGCCCCTGGTGTCCATGGTCTTTGCATCACCTTTTCCAGTGGCTAGTAGGGAAACCCAGGCCTTCCCTCTTCTCTGGTTCCATTCCAGTTCCTCTGTTGTGAGCAACCCAGGTCTGCGTATTCAGGCCTCCTGCTTGCAACCTGGGCTTCTGCCTCCCTCAGCCTGTCCACAGGCTGGTCCCACAGATTCTTCTGGGCCCACTGTGTGCCTGTATTCTTCCCAGGCTCCATGACCTCTTAGGGGTCACCCTTCTTTCACGGCAAGGGCTCACAAGACTTGCCCCTGCAGTGTCCCAACAAATCCTAAATGGAACAAAAAGTAAATTGAAACCACTGCTTCCCTCCTCTCGCTTGAACTGTCATCCCCAGGGCCGGCTCCAAGTTTTTTGCCGCCCCGAGCAAAAAAAAATTCCCGCGTCCCCCAGCCCTGCCCCAAGTCCGCATCTTCCCAACCCCTTCTCCAAATCCCTGGCCCCGCCTCCTCCCCCGGGCGTGCCGCATTTCCCCTCCTACCCATCCCTCCCAGGCTTGCTGGGACGGGGGAGAAGCAGAGCAGCGGTGTGCTCGGAGGAGGAGGCAGAGGTAAGCTGGGGGGGGGGGAGAGCGGTTCCTCTGCCCCCCCTAGGTTACTTCCTGCAGCCCTCCCCGTGCCCCCCACCGCCACCGCTCACCTCTGCTCAGGGCCAGCTCCTAGCTTTTTGCACCCCAAGCAAAAAACAAACAAACAAAAAAGGAGACGGAGTGCCGCCCCTTGGAAAGTGCCACCCCAAGCACGTGCTTGGAGCGCTGGTGCCTAGAGCCGGCCCTGGTCATCCCTCTTAAGTTTCCCCTCTGCTCTGTTCCCCAGTTGAATGTATCCCTGAACTTTCTCCTTGGAGATCCAGACCCTGCCCTTTTATAAAGGCCCACTGCTGGAGCTTGCTCCACCCTGCTGGCTATTCCCTGGTTCTCCTGGCCTCTGGTCAGCATTCTGTACGGTGGGAGGAGAGGGGTTCTCAAGACCAATGCAGCCGGGTGCTCACCTACTCCTGGCCTGAAAGGGTTAAAAGCCAGCCTTTGGAGAGGGCTGGGGCTGGGAGCCTTAGGCTGAGCTGATTGGGAGACAGCCTCAGCTGTAGCCACGCCCCAGACTCAGCTGGCCCTATAAAAGACAGAAGTTGGGACAAACACACAGTCTCCTCTAGCTGTAGAGGGAGATAAGCCTGGCTGCAGGGAGCTAGATTCATAGACTCTAGGACTGGAAGGGACCTCGAGAGGTCATCGAGTCCAGTCCCATGCCCTCATGGCAGGACCAAATAGTGTCTAGACCATCCTGGATAGACATTTATCTAACCTACTCTTAAATATCTCCAGAGATGGGGATTCCACAACCTCCCTAGGCAATTTATTCCAGTGTTTAGCCACCCTGACAGTTAGGAACTTTTTCCTAATGTCCAACCTAAACCTCCCTTGCTGCAGTTTAAGCCCATTGCTTCTTGTTCTATCCTTAGAGGCTAAGGTGAACAAGTTTTCTCCCTCCTCCTTATGACACCCTTTTAGATACCTGAAAACTGCTATCATGTCCCCTCTCAGTCTTCTCTTTTCCAAACTAAACAAAGGATGTACCTGGAGTGGAGCAGGGCTGGGGGAAGGCCAAGGGAGCTGGGGAGCTCTGCCCTGGAAACCCCCCAGGCCAAACAGATACTGGGGTTGCCGGGGACAACCCAAGGCTAGGCAGAGGCAGCAGGTCCAAACCCAACCTTGCCTGTGATGAGGGGCTTATACTGCAGTCTGCCCCAGGGAGCGGGGGCTACTTGGTGGCTGGCAGTAGCCTACAACTGAGGCAAGGTGGGGATAGGAGGGTGGGAGTTCCCTGGGGAGGGGGGACCCTGAGAGTGAGGGGTTACTGCCAGGGGGCAGCACACCAGATAATGGGGCACGGGGTCTGGGAGAGACACAGGGGCCAAGCGGCAGCGGGACACCGGCCTACAGAGGGCACTCCAGAGGCTGGATGAGCTAATTCCCAGAGACAACCAGCAGGAGGTACCGCAGGGGTGAGTCCACATAGCTACAAGCAACTTTCCCCTAGGCTTCCTCCTCGCTCTGCTGCCCTGAAGTCCTTTTCTGGCTTTGCAGGAGTCTTCATGCCCCCTGCAGGGCTGTCTCTGGCCCAGAGAGAGATTGAGTATGCCCAGGAACGTTTCAGAGTGATGGAGTCAAAATCCTCCCTTTTCCTTGGCCTCTCTTGCTGGGGATTACCACCACCAAAAGAGTCTTAAAAATCAAATTTACTTCCCTTCATTGATGTTCTTCACTTCCTTTTTTGCACTTCAGTTGCATTCTCCATGCTCAGTGCAGAGGTGTGTTAGAATTCCCTTTGCGCCTACACAGTTGCGCTTTTTGGTTCTTACTCATGGGTGCAAGGCTCCTGTGAACTGGGTTTAGGAACACAGGATAGGAAGAGATTTCCAGGATCATCATCAACTCAAGTCCCCTGCTATCACAGGCAACTTCATTATATAATCCCATTAATACAGGTGGGAAACGATTAGATTAAAACACACTTTTTTTCTGAACTGATTATTGGGTTGTTTTTTTTTAATTCAACACCTCTCTTCTTCTCCTATTAGGCTTTGTAACTTTCCCTTCCACCCCTTTAAAAGAAATCAATACCTAATTTGGGGACCCTAAACTAAATTGTCATTATCCCTATGCCGTACTGCCAACTCTTGAGTCCCATGACATTCTGTGTTATTTCCTGAAGGCACAATTTCTGGTCTCGTGCAATAAAGTGAGAATCTCAGATTTCTCTTTCTTTCTGAGTATGTTTTTAGCCCTTGATGAAGAGGAAAAACTTGAAAAATATAACTCAAGTGCACCCTTGAAGGCTCAAAAAACAGAAGGCAAATAAAACCAACAAAATACTTTCTTTAAAAATCCTGCGGCGGGGGGGGGGGGGGTTAAATATAACTACCTGGCGCATGATTTTTGAATACGTGGGGTTGGTAGTACTACTATGCACCCCCAGCCTTCCCTCCAGCAGGCACAGTAAGAAAGAGAAAGGAGGTCAGACAAGAGGTACAAAAAAATATTTCTCTTTGTGCCATCGTCCATTTATCCCTTGATTCTTGCATTTTCCTTCCAGTCCTTGTGTGCCCCATGAGATACACAGATATAAGGTACCTAACGACAAACCAGCCTACACTGACTCAAATCTCTCCTAAAACACATTTCCACAACTGCCAGATGTCCTGTCTCGGCCAGGACTACATTCTTGCCAACTGCCATGATTGTACTGCAATTCTCACAATATTTGATGGTTTTTCTTAAAGCTCCAACTCCTGGACTCATGTGGTTTCATGAGAATCTAAGCAGGTTTCTCATCTATATTCAGTTTGCAGAGCCTTGAACCTACCTTAGTTTTCTCAGCTTGCAAGAGCTCTGTTCCCTTGTGTTTGTCTCATAATGGATGCCAGATGTGGCTTCTGCCTTTGCTTATATCTTCCAGTGTTCAATGATGTTGTTTCAGGAGACAGGATGACCTCATGCAGTTTCCTTTCCTGTGGGCTTCCCATCTCCCACTATGTAAATAGGGCTTCCATTGTTTTGATTGCACCAGCTTAATTTGCATAGGAGACAGGCAAATAGCTGCTTTCTCTCCTGTCTGGGAAAGAACCTGTGCTTCTCTGCTTGGCCACAGACTTTAAAACATATCATTAAGTATCTATATTTCCTCATATAATAGTACATACATTTCACAATGATATTAATCCCCATTAACATTCAGAAAAGACCTCACTCAATACATTTTTATAATTCAACTGCTTATCACTTGAGCTTCTGATCACCTGTTTTTATAGGCCAGTAAACCTTTGAAATGTATTCTTCTGAGGGTTACCCCTCAAAGTAAAGTTTATTCAAGCTGTGAAGAAGGTAACATAGAATATGAAGCTTCCTTCACCAGACTCCTTCTCCTACTGGTGTTTGCTGAAATGCCAATTGTTCTGTTTCCTGTCAATTCCTCCCCTTGCTGCCTTGGTGGCACAGTGTACAGCTTATATGTAAATATGGACCTTCGTTGGTTTTTTGCCTGAAGATTGGGAAGGTCAGAGAATCAAATACACATTCCTTTGTCTCAGCAGAGCTGTTTAGCATCTCCCCCAGCATGCCTGGTTTAACACACTTGTGTCATAATTCCAAGAATATTAATGATGAGTGAGTTATTAGTTTTCAGATGATACCTCACAAGGTATGTTTTGTACAAAGGTTATTATAATTGTATGTAGGTCTGAATACAGGGAGGCTTACATCTGGATTGACTGATTAGGCTTAGAACTTCAATGGAAGAGCACAACAAAAACTTCAGTGAAGATCAGGGGTGAAAGTGAAATACAGCTCTTACCCGTACTGGTCCCACTCAGAAGGGGCAAGGCCTCAGACAGAAGGGGCGTGGCCAGGGGTGGAAGTAAGTTACCCGTACAGTCCAAACCCAAGCAACCCACCTCTTCTACATACTTCATGGATCCCTCCCGTTGCATGACTTAGATATAGAAAATAAAGCTACTATTACTACTACCAGTACTGTCTGTAATAAAACGTTACTATTGGAATAAGCCTGAAAAACTGAAAACTCACTGTCACATTTTTCTCCTTGTTCTCCCTCTTCCTCCAGCCAGGCTGCCGGACATGACTAGGCTCCACGTTCCCCCAACCACCCCCACTAGGGGCTGCAGCGGCTCCCCTTGAGCTTGTAGCAGGGAGCAGGGGGACTGGCTGAGGGAGAAGCCTCCCTGGGTAGCCTGCTGCCTGCATAGGAACAGTTTAAATTTAGCTGTTCACTCCATGGTCTGAACCGGGATTCGGGGCTATTTCTGGCATCCTTGTTAATTTCACTCTGTTGTTGCGGGGGACCAAAGCTGAGGCAGTTCTTTAGGCGATCTATATTATTGAAGATCGCCTCATCCAGAGGGCAGAAAAGAACACCTGTGAGGTGTATGTGCACTATATGGTTCAGCATTGTACAGGATCTCTTTCAAAAGTCCAGTATCCTCAACTACTCTCAAGTTCTTCCACCTTTCTCACTGAAGCAAAACAATGATGGCAAACACTAAGCCAAATTCTTCCCTGTAGTTTAAATTCCGACTGTGATTGTTATTGATCTTTAGTACTTTGATCACATACAATGAGAAAAACTTTGCATGCAGCATGTAAGTTGTTTCTATGGTGAACTGGCCCATGCAGTTCAGAATACCTGTAGGGTTCGGCAAGGCTATGTCAGGTGATTTCAGCTCTGGGAAGAAAGTCCCTTCTGAGAGGACTGTGACATCTGCTAATGAGTCTATTTCAAAGTCAATAGTCTTTCTGTGAATATTCAGACAGGCACTGTCATTTCACTTGATAAATGCCAGCAACAATGGCTCTTGTCTGTAAGATTACTCAACTCCCTGACTGCCTTGGTATACCAAATAGCTGAAAAAATATTCCATATTCTGTGCACTTATTACACCTTGTCCCTTTGGCTAAACATACATCTGTTGAGTATCAGAGGGGTAGCCGTGTTAGTCTGGATCTGTAAAAGCAACAAAGAATCCTGTGGCACCTTATAGACTAACAGACGTTTTGCAGCATGAGCTTTCGTGGGTGAATACCCACTTCTTCAGATGCAAGATACATCTGTTGGGCTATGAATTTTTACCACATCTTGAACATTTATTCTGAAAGGCTGTGTAGTTTGCCTGAAATATTCTCATACCGTAAAAGCCTTGAGACTAATGATTTTTAGCACTCGTATGTCTGTTTATAGCTTCTAAACTAGTTTCAGGTTTTCAAGTTTCTCCTGCCTTTGGTTCTGCTGTTTGACTAGTTCAGACTGCTTTGCTATCTGTATAGCTGTGGGTAGATTTAAGTCTGTCATTAATTATAGCTGCTGTGCGGTTCTTGTCTGTTAACCCAATAACCAGCCTGTCACTGATATTTTCATGCTTTGCAGTCCCCGCAAAAAATCACAATTTGCAGCCAGTGCATGCAAAGCTATTATGAATCATTCAGCATTTTCTCTTGGTTCCTGAATTGTCAGGTGAAAATATGCTTTCACAAACTACATTGCTGAGGTATAAAGTATGCATCAAACATAACCCAAACTCTTTCAAAGTCATCTTTGCGATGGCCTTCAGTAAAGATAAAAGATTGCAAGATAGACTCTGCTTGCTTCCCCTTAGCATAAATTAAAATTGATACCTGAATATCTCTGGTTTCTTGGTGGAGTTTTGTAGCAATGCAAAATCTTGCTTCCATTCTAAAGGTGTCAACTGAAGTTTGCTGGGGCACTGAAGAGTGACACATTGATGAAATCAATCCTGCAACTTTTTCTTGCTGTTTTCTGTTTCTGTTCTCCTCTGGCACCAGTTTTCTTCTGATACGATGTCATAGACACCTAGTACTCAGTATATTGCGAGGTTGCTACTAGCAGGTCACGCTTCTGTACCAGATATGGAATGGCTGCAGAGCTTCCCTCCCAGCGAGATATACCAGAGATGTGCTCACTTTAATGCACAGCCAGGAACGGCCGCTATGAGCTGAAGTAAAGTATGTTGCACATGTCACCCTCTAGTGGCTGAACATAATACATTTAGCATTGCACTACTGACACTACCAGCTGCTCCTATAGTACACGTCTAGGAAAAGCTTTTTAATTTCAGCTGATTTCCATTTGTACGTTATCTTCTAAGAACAAAGGGCCAGATGCTGCCCTCAGCTACGTCAGTGAAACCCTGGATTCTATAGCTTTGGCAGAATTTAACTACAGGGGAGAATTTGGCTTAGTGTTTGCAACGATTGTTTTGCTTCAGTTCCATAACAGTGCTAGGTAAATTAGTAGATCAGTTTTGCAAGACAAAAGATAAGTGCTAGAGTAAGTGGCATACAATCCAGCTGTCTCTTGAATCCATGATCCCTATGGAAAAAATGAGTGATAAAAATGCCTGTCTAAATCAATGGTATTAGTCTCTCCACCTGGACTATGAGAACGGGTGGGAATATACCAATTTCACTGAAATACATCTATTTTCCTTCTGTTTTTAAATACTCCACAACAAAAGCTGCTTGAGCTTATCTCAAAAGGAAATACTCTAAGAAATGTATCCTGTACCTATTGGGTTCTGGGAAGTGGACGGGCTTTCCCCCCCACTAGCCTAAGGGGAGGATCTACAAGACCTGGAAACCAACTGATTTGGGGGGACAAGTAATGAAATAACAGGCACAGGAGTGCTGTCAAAGGGTCAAAAGAAGGGAGCCTGATGGGGACACCGAGCAGAGAACCCCAGACAGCGCCCGCTGCTCCTCAAAGGCGTCAAGGGAGCCAGTGGGCGCTGCCCAGAGGAACTCTGCCTGGATATGTGAACGGAGAGAGGATCGGAAACAGGCCCCACAGTCACAGGAGTCTCCATCGGCCGACCTCTCCCTGGTTTTATAGATGGCCGTTTTACCCAGGGCCAGGAGGAGGTGGTAGCAGGCAGTTACTGTGTACTTACTGCTTTGTTTTGAGCAGAAGAGAATCATAAGGTAGAAGATTATACAGGTTTTATGACCCTGTTGGCTAAAAAACCAAGATAATTAGCTTTATTCTGTGTGTTTTAAGATGTTATCAGCTATGGAATGCATAGCTATGCAAAACCAGATAAGACAAGAAAGATCCTTGATCAAGTTACCTCTCCAGAGGACAGGAAGACTCATTTCAATCTCTGGTTTCTCCTATATTTTTCCTCTTTGTCTTCTCCACCTCTTCTATTGTCAATCACTGTCTTTTGTCCCGTGGTCTGTAACTTTACACAGACTCAGTTTACCAAGTTACCTCATCTGTCTACCTACCCAATTAAAACATTCCCATGCATAAACCACAATAACCTAAACCAATACGTTTTAGCAGGATAAACAACAATTTGTCTACTTCTGTCAACTATTCTCTGCTGTCCACGCCTTTGGCTCTATCCAGTTCTTATCTTACTGGTCTGTTTCTTGGGGTCTTAGGTTTTTACTTTTTCATTTGTTTTGTTAGGAAGGGGTGGGAGGGACATGAAGTTAACAATTCCATCATAAAAAGTAATGGAGAGTCCTGTGGCACCTTTAAGACTAACAGATGTATTGGAGTATAAGCTTTCGTGGGTGAATACCCACTTTGTCAGACACATGTAATGGAAATTTCCATTACATGCATCTGATGAGGTGGGTATTCACCCATGAAAGCTTATGCTTCAATACATCTGTTAATTTTAAAGGTGCCACAGGACTCTCCATTACTTTTTACGGATCCAGACTAACACAGCTACCCCTCTGATACTTAATTCCATCATGACACTCTGTTTTACCTCGCTACTTAGACAGACCAAAGATTTGACAAAGACACACAAACCAGGTTTCATGAAGCTGTTTCAGCTAAGTTCTGAAATGCTGCATCAGCAGACACATTCAAAAAGCAAAAATTCCTTCATATCATCTTATATTATATATAGAATGTTATTTAATAAATAAGACTAACACAATTCATTATACAGTTTTCTAACAACCCAATCCCATGCCCCTTAAAAATCAAGGGCATCTTTACTATTGGCTTCAATAGGAGCAGGTTTTTCTAGAGTGCAGTGACATAACCTGCCTCAGAGAGCTTCCTTACTCATTTGCTTTTCCGCCCTATCACTGATTTACTTTGCCACTCCATTTGTTCTGTTCATGGTTCCAGTATAAACTCCCCTTTAGGCCTCTTACTCCAGTTCTCTTGCCCTTTACTGAGTTATAGAGGTAGTCTCTTATATTTTCCATTAAAGGAAATTGCCTCTGAACCCAAGGGCAATAAATGATTAAGGGAAAGATACCCTAGGCAGGACGGATAAAGAGGATGTATGTGCACATGCTACAGTGCATTTCCTGTGCATTTCTCCTTTGCTTTTCTTTCCTAGGTGCTCAGCATCTTCCCTGGAGGCATTTGCTGTCAAAAAGAAGAGCGTTAGCCCTTAAGCAATTTAAAAATAGATCAACATTCCCCAAAGACAGCAAGTGAAGTACCTCAGAGAGCAAAAATGGCCAAGCAGTGCCGCCTTCTGTTATGTTATGTGTATAATTCAGTCAGTGCAGAAGGCAGCAAGACCTTATTTATCAGACTCAGCACTTAACGTTTGTGCAATGCTTTGAGGAGGTTAACTAGTAGGTTATTATTATTACCTGTGTCTATTGCAGTGAGCACCCAGAGGTCCCAGTCAGAATTGGGGGCCCATTGTGTTAAAGCGCCGTGCACACACAGATTAAGTAAGAGCTACAGTCTAAGCCTAGGAGACAAGCAATGCACAAAAGATGGGAAGGGAGAAACTATCTTTATACCCATTTTACAAATAGAGGAGGTCAGTGTACAGTGACTAAGAATATCCATATATTTGTTTGAAAAATACAAATTAATCTCCCTGGCAAGTATGGTAGGAAGTGAACACGCTGGCTGGGATGCTCACCAAAAGAATGGATTTTAAGCCAACATTGCAGCGTATTTATAGAAAGCAAATGTCAAATTTGTACTTGCAAGTATTCATGCTGGAAACCTAATGCTAGAGTCAGGAGGATGGCTGGTCTTGGGGTTAAAGACCTGGGGAGGGACTCATGACCTCTGGTGACAGTCCCTGATCTCATCCTTACATGCTCCTTGTGTGACTTAGGGCACAGAAAGACTGACTTGTCCAATCTTCCCATCTGTACAATGGGGATAGTGATATTTCCTTTCCCCCACCCTTTGTCTTGTTCTTTTAGATGGTCAGCTCTTCCAGGCAGGGTCTGCCTTTTACCACACTTTTGTACAGCACCCAGCACCATGGGTGCTGATCTCATTTGTGGCATCTGCATACTACCAGAATATTAATAATAGACTTATGCTTATCTGACCAGAGACCTGAACAAAGCATTTTGAAGGCTATAAAGAAATACTCACCTGGCTGTGAGTGACTAAGTATGAACATGGTATTAAGGTCCTTCATTTTCAGTTTTTACCAAAAACCTCTGGAAAATGCCCTGCTTTTGAAAAAACGAGTATTCGGATTTTTCCAATTTCTACCCAGATTTTTTGGCTCCTTGCTCGCAGATTCCTAGGGACTGGCACAGCGCACCTGCATGGGAGAATGTGACCACGGTGGGTGCCTGCTGCAACTACCTAGCGCAGGCATGAGATGGGCAGGCAGCTGGCTGAGACTAACTGCTGCACGGCCAGGCCTCAGGGAGGCGAGTACTGGTCTCCTCCCAACCTGCTCCCCACATGGGTGCTTGGCACCCCCTCCTCCTTGTGAGGAGGAGAAGACACTCTGCAAAAACTACTGTGAGCCTATGCAGCATATATCAAATGTAACTGCAAAAGTTAAGAAAGATGAATTCAAACTGGAACGGGTACAAAGAAGGGCCACTAGAATGATCAGAGGAATGGAAAGCCTGTCGTATGAAAGGAGACTTGAGGAGCTCGGTTTGTTTTCCTTAACCAAAAGAAGGTTGAGAGGAGATATGATTGCTCTCTTTAAATATATCAGAGGGATAAATACCAGGGAGGGAGAGGAGTTATTTCAGCTCAGTGCTAATGTGGACACGAGAACAAATGGATATAAATTGGCAGTCGGGAAGTTTAGGCTTGAAATTAGACAAAGGTTTCTAACCATCAGGGGAGTGAAATTCTGGAACAGGCTACCGAGGGAAACAATGGGGGCGAAGGACCTCTCTGGCTTTAAGATTAAGCTTGATAAGTTTATGGAGGGAATGGTTTGATAGGATAACGTGATTTAGTCAATAGGTCAATAACATGCGACCACTGGTAATTAGTACCGAGGGTCAATGTTGGGATATTGAAAGTATTTTTCCTGAGTGTTGTGAAAGTAGAATGAATTATATTGTAAAAATAAGAATGGATTAAAGAAATGTTGTATGTACCTTTAAGCAGAAATAAGAAATGTTGAAATACAGGTGCCAGGAAAAGAAACATTAGGCATAAACAATGGTGCTAATGGCGAAACATTAACAGAAGATGGGTAATAGTAAGGAAATAAGATATGCATGCCTAGCCCAGGTAAACTTATCTGATTCTGCTTCCTTTGTTATCTTGTCAAGTTCTCACCCTTTTATCTGTATAAATAAGATAGTTTGTGTCTTGCATGGTGCTCACATTATCTGGGTGTTATTAGCAGAGCGCTGTGCTAATAAAACAGAGTGGTCTGACAAACTGTGAGTCCTGAGTCTAACTTTGACAATTTGGAGGTCCCACTGAGATGGCAACCGTCTTCACTGGGGCTGTGTGATTCCTGACTGTTTTTGTAGGATGACTGTGGCAGCCGGCACCTGGGCATTTGGCCCGAGCGGTCCTCCACCAGAACGGAAAGGTGCACGACCACAGTGAAGTCTACGCCATTGAACCTGTTGGTTCCCACTCTGTTCTGGTAGGGATCCCGGGATCTGACATCAGGAATCTGGTCAGGTAATTATTTCTGTGTTTTGTCCGGACTGAGGACTGTCCTGTCTCTGTGTCTATCTGTCTTCCTGTGGAGTGTTTGAGTCTGGGTGCCATCTCCATCCGGGGATCGGCCGACCAAGGGGTTCCTGTCCCTGCGGTCTGAGTGAGTGAAATCTGCACAATTGCAGCCGCACCACACTTTGGGTAAAACCCTGGGTGTGAAAGCAAGGGCAATTGAGGCAGTAGCCTGTGGGCTCCTTTTGTGTGTTGCACCGGGCATTGCTCTGATGAACCCGAATTTCCTTCTTGTGCAATTGGTGTGTGAAGTCCTCCTGTATGGGTAACCAGACGTCTAAGTTGGGACAGTTCCCTAAACGAACGCCGGCTCATTTTATGTATTTAGGATGGGTCCAGACTCCTGTAAGAAGGGTCCGGACTCCTGTAAATTTCTGGAAAAATGGTCTAGGCTAACTCAGGGGGATCCCAAAACTCAGTGGCCACTGTTAAAATCTTGGAACAAAAACCGAGTGGACGTCTTAAAGGACAAACTCGGCCAACCTAAAACTAAATTGGCTAAAGAAGAGGTTAATTGTTTCATTCAGTGGTGGGAAGAGGCAAATCGTAGCTAGACAAAATCAAAACTCGCCTCTCTCAAATATTCAAATAATAAGTTAAAAGCTTTATTAAAAGCCTCCTCTCCCACCACCAGACCGAGCGCTCCCCTTTACCCCGTTCTCAAAAACCCACCCCGGATCGATCCAACCCCCTTAATACTCCTATCTCATTGTAAAAAGGACAAAAAGCCCCTTGTTCTGTTCCCCTTTGTTGTCTGCCTCAAAAACTGATTCTTTAGTGTTCCACTACCAATTCAGCAAGGGGAGGGGCTCCTCAACTAGCCCTCACCCTTCCTGGTCCCTTTCCTTGAACATTTATTTCAAAATTGTGAAGTGACCACAATATCACTCAAACAGTTCATTCAAGAGAAAAAAAAAAAAAAGCAGGATCGGGCCCAGAAAAGCAGGCAAGCAACAGATAAAGAAACTGAAAAACAGGTTGGAAGCCCTAAGGGCACAGTGTAAGGAGTAAGAAAAGCAGTAAGTGCAGGCATGAACCCCTGGAACAATACTTAAAATGGTGAAATCTGAGATGATAAAGGTGTTATTTTGGGAGATAAACAAGTGATTTAAGGAAAGAGTGAAAAGTTAACTCTACAAAGGCTGGAGAGAATTAAGCAGTTAAACTTTGTGAAAATGTTAAAAAGGACCATGTTAAAGAGAGAATTCTTGGTTTCTTTGCAGCCATTCTGAAGGGAAAATGGGCCCTTTTTCCAAAAGAATGCCTCTAAATAATCCAAATATATATAGAGCTATGTAAAAACAAAGCAGTGTAAAGGAATGTTAAGGAAAAGAAAATGTGTATGTATCTATTTGTCTGTGAAAATATGTAAAGTTCTAAGAAACTAAACCAGCACATCTGGTTTGTAAAACTCCTGTTTTGTAGGTGTAAGATAAATTGGTTTGGTTTTTTAATGCCACTAAAAATTCATTTGACTCTTAATTCAAAGTTGCAAAACTGACAGATCTTTTTGCAAGACACAGGTAATTACTGTTGTTTGGCTTTGGGATTTAGCATTTAACCCTTAAGGGGTAATTTGATTCTTTATAAAATTTAAAATGTTTTTTAAATAAAAACCAAGTTATGGCTGCAATATGGCAGTCAAAATCAGGAGAATAGGGAGAGATTCTGGAGTCTTTTTGTTTGGTTGGTTTTTTTTTTTTTTTTTTGTAACAATAGCAGATAAGAGCTGTAGTGAAAAAAAAAAAATTTAACAGTGCCCCTCTGAAGCAACAGCAGAGGTGAGGTGCACAAAACAAAAAGAAGCAATGTTAAAAACACTGAGCCTTAAAATGGCTCTGTGTCATCAGACTGTCACTTTTGATAAGGGTACATGAAAACTCCAAAAAAAAAACAAAAAAAAACAGTTACATCGTATGTAAAAATTGATATGGCTCATGTTTTAAAAAAAAAGTTGTAGTATAGAAAGAATGTGCTTTTCCCTAGGACATGTGCAGTGTATATTGTAAAAAGGGGTAAAAGAAATACAAATGAAATATGCTACTGAATTAAAATCCTATTAGGGCTCCAAAAAGACCCGCAATAGACAGTTTTCTTTTTCAGATCTCTGTGTGTTTTGTAAGCAGGAGTTGAAAGTGGAAAGAAATCAAAACTCTGGTGGAAGTTGATTGTGTCCCTTTTAAGACAGAGTCTCTGAGCTCTGCTGATGGCTTTGAATCCAAAAGCCAAGCCTGTGTTGATGCAAATTACCTAACTGATAAAGGAAGGTGAAAACAGCCAGCACAAAAGAAATTGCCTAAATAAAAGACATGGTATAACAACATCCCTTTAAGAGATTTGATGCTAAATGTTATTGTTAATATTACACATTGAAATAAATTTAATGTTAGTAAGTCCCCCTGTAACAACGTATAGTGTGTATGATTTTTGGAAAAATCCTTGAAGGTAATATGGTAATGATGCTTCTCAGGTATTACCTGTGAATAAACTTAAAGCTTAACACAGCAGGAAAAACATTACAAACTTGGTCTGCTATATAAGAGGAAAAACTTGAGGTACACCACCTCATGAATTTAATAACTAAACAGTGCAATAATTTCCCCATAACCCTTAAAAAGTAGAAGCCATTAAAACCTGGCCTGCCTATTAAAAAACACACACACAGGAAAATATGGGGGTAATTCCTCTGTTTTGCCTGCAATCAGCAAGGGTATTTGTAAAAGAAAGGAATCTTTTAAGCAACAATCAATGCCACCCTGAAAGGGGTAGAAAAATGTTATTTTTGTCTTTCAGAAAATCAGAAAAAGCTAATACCAGCTACAGAACAACCTATTACAAAAACAAATAAAAGTTTAAAAAAAAACATACTGCAATAGCTATGGAATGTACTAAAATGCAGATATTTAGAACATAAGATGTTTTGGGTAATATCAGAGAATATTAAGGTTTTAATATTCTGTTAAAGCAGACAAAAAGATAATTGTTTAATACCTATCAATATAACTGGATGCAGTATGACTCCAGTACGGTAAGACAAAATTTGTTAAGTGAAGAAATTGTTGTTAAAATTGCACACCCCAACAGGCTCTGGAAGCAAAGATATGGAAAGTTAACCCACTCCACAGATTGCACCTGGGATCCTTCTGGCTACCTCAAACCTCAAGCCAGTGGGCTGGGGAGGAAGGGAAACTATTGGACACTAGAGGTGTGGGATAAAATTAATAATTAGACCAAAGTATTGTATAACGGGCAATGTGTGTGTTAATTCTTGGAAATAAGTGTTTTAAAAGGACAGAAGTGTTAGCAACCCATCAGTAGACAAATGTACATGTAATGTAAGTACTGTGTTTACCAATAATCACATTTACTATTTGCCACAACCAAAAAGTCTCAGCTTACTGTAAGCACTGATTTAGCTGAGTTCTCTATCAGTCTTGGCATTGAATGGCAAACAGTTACCAATTATCTGTTTAAAAAAAGATAAAAAGGTAACATAGTTCCTAAAAACAAACAAACAAAACAATGTGGGAAACAGAACCATTCATATTATCTGGATGGTCTCCCACAACTACTGGCATACTAATGTTACTACCCCTAATTGTTTTTGGTTTTAAATTGTATGTGTTTAATTGAAATGTTTAAAATATGCTGGTGGATAAAACAAATGTATGCAAAGCTAGAGCCACAGGCCCAAATCACCTCCCAGTGTTTTACTACATAAGAAGTGACACTGGCGATTCATAATCTTAGTGTCAAAAGGGGGGTATGTAGGAGCTGGACTTTATAATGTATAATTTGATTTCATCCTGCTAGCCACCCTTTTTGAATAGCAGAAAGAAATGGCCCTCTGGAACTGTAAGATTCTGTTTTCCCATATGCATTACAAATTGGGCCCTCTCTAACTCTTTGTTTTAAGATTTAGGTAGTAAGAGACAGGATTCTCTATTGTGTCTATGTTAAGTAAATTAGAGAAACATTGAAGGCCTGGGTCTCAATGTAAATTGTCTTGGTTATTAATTGTAAAACTTAGCAAGGTTTAATTTGCAATGCCTTTTTGCTCGATATAAAATACTACTGTTTGTATTCTCAATCTGTTTGTGTGAATGAGGAATGAATGCATCAGGAAAAGATAAGGTGTGAAGGCAATTGTTATAGCCAGAGTCAAGGAAAGAAGCAAAAAGACTTAAAGAGTATCAAAGAATCATCAGGCACTGCTTACTACCCAGATGGCTGTTAAACTGTCTGGAATCCGCAGCATGAATACATGCTTTGCCGTGTAAGAATGCACCACCCCCAGCGAACCAATCATCACCTCAGGACCATGCAGAGTCAATTTTGACTCCAGAAGATGACGTAGAGGAACAGCCTGCAATACCTTACAATCTATGTTCTCGTAAGGGTTGCCAGAAGCAGACGACTACCTAAAGCAAGGCCCAAGAAAAAGCAGTAGTGAGCCTAGCGCCTGCTGCCTGGTGGACATAAAACTGTGACTACAGTTCCCTCAGCTGAGGTTGTCAGAACCAGAAGGGCCCTGCCTCCAACATGCACCTCTGGTGGTGCCTGTTCCTCGGCTGTTGGTGTCTGAAGGTCTGGGGAGTCCACAATGACAATTCTTTTATCCAGCAGCAAGTGTGGATAGCTCAGACCCTTAATATTTCTAAATGCTGGGTCTGCAGCCACATCCCAGCCCACTCTCAAACTGATGTTCCTGTCCTGGCTATCCCACTCAATTCCCCAGACCTCACTGGAGGACCTTGTCCGTTTAACACAATATGGAACAGTAATGACACCTGGGAAGAGACTATTGGCAGTTCCTTTAACCCACTTGGGGGAGTAATACACTAGGCAAAAAGGCTCCTGAGGTTAAAAGAAGTAGTTAAAATAATGGCAAATAAAACTGAAGAAAGTTTAAGAGCCCTGGCCAAAGAAACAGGGGCGATCCGACAGGTGGTCCTCCAAAACCGTCAGGCATTGTACATAGTGCTGGCGGCCAAAGGAGGGACCTGTGCTCTCATTGGAAAACAATGTTGTGTGTTTATACCTGACGATACCAATGAGGTAATAGATCACGCTAGCCACTTAGAACAAATCGCATATCTTCCCCATGAAGAGCCAAGTTCTTTATGGAAGTGGCTAAGTATTCTCTGGCATAGGAAACTGGTTGTTTCAGGGAGCCCTGACTATCCTGTTTGGAATCCTAATAATTTTTGTATGTTTTCAGTTAGTCTCCTGTTGTACCCAAAATTGTGTAAGGCATGCCACTCAGGTGACTGCCCCAGAACAGAGTGCTAATATGATGATTTTGAATATTGCTGATGAACAAAGAGATAAAGAACGGTTAATATGTGGAACCCAGTAAAATTTTGGTCATGGCGTGAGCTTGACCAAAAGGAGGGATTGTGAAAGTAGAATGAATTATATTGTAAAAATAAGAATGGATTAAAGAAATGTTGTATGTACCTTTAAGCAGAAATAAGAAATGTTGAAATACAGGTGCCAGGAAAAGAAACATTAGGCATAAACAATGGTGCTAATGGCGAAACATTAACAGAAGATGGGTAATAGTAAGGAAATAAGATATGCATGCCTAGCCCAGGTAAACTTATCTGATTCTGCTTCCTTTGTTATATTGTCAAGTTCTCACCCTTTTATCTGTATAAATAAGATAGTTTGTGTCTTGCATGGTGCTCACATTATCTGGGTGTTATTAGCAGAGCGCTGTGCTAATAAAACAGAGTGGTCTGACAAACTGTGAGTCCTGAGTCTAACTTTGACAGTGTCTGGCTGGAGAGTCTTGCCCGCATGCTCAGGGTTCAGCTCATCACCATATTTGGGGTCAGGAAGGAATTTTCCTCCAGGGTAGATTGGCAGTGGCCCTGGAGGTTTTTCGCCTTCCTCCGCAGCATGGGGCAGGGGTCGCTTTAAATTTTTAAGCCATATTGTTTTTTTTAAAAATGGCTTGATGTATAGGGGAAGTGAAGGCAGCTATAAAAATACATAATGCAAGGAAGGGGAAGTTGACAGTCATGAATATAAATCAGAAGCTAATAATTGTAGAAAATTGATAAAGAAAGCAAAGGGACACAAGGAGAAATCTATGGCCTGCAGAATTATAGACAAGAAAGAGGGGTGTTTTTTTTAGTATACCAGGAACAAAAAGAATCCTAACAGTAGTGTTGGTCCATTACTAGATAAAAGTGGTAGAATTATCAATAATAATGCAGACAGAAGTGTTTCATAAATATTTCTATTCTATATTTGGGAAAGAAATGTGTTACTGATATAACACTCTTTTCATTCCACTAGTGTCTCAGAAGGACGTTAAAACAACAGCTACTAAAGTTAGATATTTTTAAATGGGCAAGTCTGGGTAATTTTTAAGAGTTTTAAAAGAGCTGGCTGGGCTCTGGTTAATGTTGATTTTCAATAAGTCCTGGTACTTCCCCAGTGTTCGAAAAGACTGGAAGAAAGCTAATGTTGTGCCAATCTTTAGAAAAGGTAAACAGGATGACCTGTGAATGGGGAAAATCATCATTGATCGGGTGTGTTTCTAGTGGGGTCTTGCAGGGACTGGTCTTTAGTCCTACATTATTTAACAATTTTATCAATGAAATAAAACCAAGTCATCACTGAACGTTTGCAGAGGACACAAAAATTGGGGATGTGATAAATAATGAAGAGCACAGATCACTATTACAGAGCGAACTGGATCATTTGGTAAGCTGAAGGCAAGCAAACTATGCATTTCAATGTGGGTAAATGTATACATCTAGGAACAAAGAATGTAGGACATAGCTTCCCAGGATAGGGGACTCTATCCTGGAAAGCTGTGACTCAGAAAAAAATTGCGGGGTCATGGTGAGCTGCACATGAGCTCTCAGTGTGCTGATGTAGCCAAAGGAGCTAATGTGATCCTTGGGTGCATAAAGAGGGGGATCTCAAGTAGGGTAAAGAAGTTATCTTACCCCTGTATTTGGCACTGGTGCAACTGCTGCTGGAATGCTGTGTCCAGTGCTGGTGTCCACAATTCAAGAAGGATGTTGATAAATTGGAGAGGGCTCAGAGAAGAGCCACAAGAAGAATTAAAAGGATTAGAAAACCTGCCTTATAGTGATAAATAGATTTGAGATCCTGGATTCTAACTAATAAAGAGACGGTTAAGGGGTGACTTGATTACAGTTAGTAAGTACTTGCATGGAGAACAAATATTTAACAATAGGCTCTTCTTTGTAGCAGAATAAGGTTTAACATGACCCAATGGCTGGAAGTTGAAACTAGAGCAGTTCAGACCGGAAATATGGCATACATTTTAAACAATGAGAGTAATTAACCATTGGAACAACTTACCAAGGTTCATTGTGAATTCTCCATCATTGACAATTTTTAAATCAAGAGTGGATGTTTTTCTAAAAGATCTGCTGTAGGAATTATTTGGGGGAAAGTTCTCTGGTCTGTGCTATATAAGAGATCAGACTAGATGATCACAATGGTCCCTTCTGGCCTTGGACTCTATCAATGTATTTAACAGTCCATCCCTGTTCAGCAAAGTACATGCTTAACATTAGCTGTCTGTTTGATTGCACAATTGCTGAATTAAGGCTGAGATCACTGCACTAGAGGTAAGCAAGAGACTGATGTCTCACAGAAATGTAGAGCTGGAAGGGACCTCAAGAGGTCATGTAGTCCACAACCTTGTGCTGAAGTAGGATCAAGCATACCTAGGCTATCCCTAACTGATGTTTGTCTAACTTATTCTTAACCTGCCTCCATTGACTTCCCTGGTATTAAGTCCCAATGTACGGTACGCCAGTATGAAAAGACAATATGTCCACAGGTGCCCAGTGGCAATATTGTACTGTGTCCTTCCTAAATCACCTCTCTTCATGGAATGCGTCCATAAACTAAAGAGAAAAGGAAGGTGTTAAAGCAAGATTTCAAGAGGGGGACTGGTTCTATCTTGGAGACAAAATGGAGATGAAGTTCCAGAGGTGGGGAAAAACTACTAGAGAACTGGATTAAACAAACTAAATTGGTTTATGCCTTCTTTCTAACAAGATAGCAGAACTGAGCTTTCCATGCCATAGTTCAATCAACAAGGATTTAAATGAGACTTCACATTCAGACTTTCAGGAATACTCAGTGTAATATAGACATAAGATACCTGTTCAGCCAGAATGTTCTAGAATATGCAAACTCTTAGGACCCAAAAGATTCCTTCTTCAGGGCTTAATTTATACTATTATTAGGCATCTGTTTGCAGGCTAGAGAGATGTCACCATGACATCCATACCCTCTGTGGAAACAAGTAATGCAGTGTTCCCAAACACTAAGACAATGTTTACTATCAACAGTTCCTGTTAATATCTTGTGCTCCCTGGCAATTAAATATTTAATGCCAAGGTCTTTTCTTTGCCCTGTGATTGGTCTTGACCACAAGATGACAATGTGTTGAATGATATTATCGGTAGTGAAGAAAAATGCCTGGAAACGTCAAAGAACTCAGGAGAACTTGAGAACAAGCATCAACTACACGATTTGCATTATGAATGTTATTTTGGTGGAAAACAAGAGACCAGCTTGGCACAATGATCAGCTCCAAGGCTGTATTTCAACAAGAGAATGTAACCCACACACCTCAGAGGTGTGGTGCTCTGTCTCCTCTAGTGGCACCAAGATTACTTAGAGATTAATGAGTCTGCTACAGCCTCAGCTAACAGCCATGTGGGGTTTAGTTCATACAGTAGAGGCTCATGCATTTAGCTCCAGAGATCCCAGATTCGATCCCACCCCACCCCACTGATGACTGGGGTTTGTTGGTGTTACAAGTGGGGGCTCATCCGGGATATCAACTAGGAAGTCTCTGAAGCTCAGGATGTGCTTCCTCTGCTAGGAGAAGTATGTAACCCACATGCCTCTGTGGTGTGGCGTTCTGTCCCATCTAGACCACTTAGAGATTAATGAGTTTGCTACAGCCTTCACTAACAGCCATGTGGTTTTTAGCTCATGCATTTAGCTGCAGAGGTCCCAGGTTTGATCCCATCTGCCATTGACCAGTGTCTGTTGGTGTTACAAGAACAGGGCTGTCCTTAGGCATATGCAGCATACGTAGGGCACCTGTAGGTATTAGTGTCCACCTTCCTGCCTCTTCCTATCCCTGTTCTAATATGACCCTTCCTGCAGGCTCCCACCACAGCTGGCTGCTGCAGTGTGGTGAGTCTTCCCCCAGAGGGGATCTAGTATTTAAAAGTGAAAAAGCCTTCCAGCCTGATTAGCACAACACTGAAACTGTTAAATGGCTTCATTACCACTTAAATGGCTCTTCAACAGGCATTTGCCAACCCCCAGGTATATACTGTCAGTTTCTGAATGTACTGACAAAAACAGTTATGCATGACTGTAATATTTATTAACAACATGTTAGTTTAAAATTTGCTTTAAAAATATTTCATTAGTGTGTTGCTGAAGACATAGGCGCTGACTCTGTGGGTGCTCTGCACCCACCGGCAGCTCCCTGACTTGCCCCCACACCCCAGCTCACCTCCGCCTCCTCCCCTGAGCACGCCACCGAGTCCTGCTTCTCCCCCCTCCCTCCCAGAGCTTGTGCCACTGAACAGCTGTTTTGCGTGTCAAACGGTGGGAAGGAGGGGGGAGGAGGAGGAGGAGGAATGTGGTGCGCTCAGAGAAGAGGTGGGGCTGGGGCAGGGATTTGGGGAGGGGTCCAATGGGGGCAGGGAGGAGGCAGGGGCAGAGGGGGGCACGAGCTTCCACCGGCGCCAAGGAAAGTTGGCACCTGTGGCTGAAGATTATAAAACAACATCTCTAAAAAAATCCTTGCATAGATTTTTAGATGCACAATCTGAGTATTCATCTTTACCCTTAAATCTTGGATCTTCAGACATACAGTTTTTAAAATAAATTCTTCAAAAGACCACCCTTATCTAAAATACACATGCGAGCCCGGGCTGCCATCGGCCATAGGGACACCAGTTTAATAATACTGCATAGGGCCCCATAAATCCTAAGGACGGCCCTGTACGAGAACACCAGCTTATTTACATAGGGAAAATGTAATGATATTGAGAACTTATAGAACCAGATCCTCTGCTGGTAAAAATGGATGTTGTTCAGCAGAGTTACACTGTTTTACAGTTGGAGAAGATCTGGCTGATACCATATAACCCTTCTTCCCACAGATTTGAAAGAACATTACAGATATGGGTAGAGATGACAATGAATTTGGCTAACGAGGCATGGGGCTGCAGGCTAAGAAATTGTTCCTTTTGTTCCTGGTTCCTCCTGTGTGGCATGAAGCAGGGTTTTGTACATTCCTTGTAAATAAAACAAGATTCCATTAAAAGGAGAGAGACACACACAGAGACGCTCTCTCAATTTCTGCTTCCAACTGGAACATCCCAGGGACCCCAAAATTGACTAGCTGCTCAGCTCAACAAGGAACAACATTGGTGTCAGGAGCTGGATGCAATTTCCAAGGGGAGAGATTGTGAGCTAGTATTCCTGTTGAACCAAGAGGGAACAAATAATAGAGGTGCTTGCAGAAATGAAAAAGGGCCAGGAGATTTTGCAAGACCTAAAACAGGAGCTGGGGGCTTTATGAAAGGAATTAAAGCAGCAGTTGGAGGTTTGTGTGAAAGGGCTTGGAGATGACTTGCTGGCGGAAGCAGGCTCTGTTGGAGCAGCAACTACAAAGAGTCTGGACAGATTGGGAAGCAGAGCTGCAACAGACCCAGGCAAGACCAGTAAAACGGATTGATGATGTGACCAGCAATCTGATCACCATAGACCAGAATTTCTTCCATGAAATAGTGAAGACCAAACAAGCTTTAGCCAATCCAATAGGATTTAGGATCCTAAGTGCCTTTGTCACTTTTGAAAAGGAGACTTAGGCATTGCAACATTAGCAGAACCCCTAAATACCTTTAAAAATCTCCCCTAAAGTGAATTTAGAAGATGAAGCCAAGACCACCGGTGGCCTGTAGTATATAATTATCTTTACAGATTGGAAAGAGATTGTGGACATGATCCTGAAAACCCTTGCTCGTGCCCACAGTCCTCATTCTTTCAGCAGGAGCGGCGCCAGGGTTTCTGGCACCCTAGGCAGAATTCGGGGGGGTGGCATTTTGTGCACTCCCCATGGGGCACGTGGGAGTTTCTGGTTCCACTCCCATCGCCCCGCCAAAGAAGGACCCTCCGCCGAAATGCTGCAGGCGACAGCGGTAGTCATTGAGCTGCTCAATTGCCTGCCGCTGTTTTCCGTGGCACGTCGGCAGAATGTCCTTCTTTGGCGGCGCGACGGGAGCGGAACTGGAAGCTCCTGTGGGGAGCGCACAAAATGCCACCCCCCGAATCCTGGCGCCCTAGGCAACCGCCTAGGGTCGCCTAATGGAAGCGCCGGCCCTGTCTTGCAGGCAGTTTCACTGAGACCAATGGGACTATTTGTCGTCACATGACAATGATGAGGAATCACAGAAGGTGCCACTTTCTCCTAACACTGAACAAGGAACTTTAATAGACTAAGGAAAACAGCGAGAGGGGAATGGAGAACAGTGGTTCCTAAATTTGTTCTGCTGCTTGTGCAGGGAAAGCCCCTAGCAGCTGGGCTGGTTTGTTTATCTGCCGCGTCCGCAGGTTCAGCTGATCGCGGCTCCCAGTGGCTGTGGTTCACCGCTCCAGGCCAATGGGAGCTGCTGGAAGTGGTGTGGGCTGAGGGAGGTACTGGCTGCCATTTCCAGCAGCTCCCATTGGCTTGGAGCAGCGAACCACAACCACTGGGAGCCACGATCAGCCGAACCTGCGGACACGGCAGGTAAACAAACCGGCCCGGCCCACCAGGGGCTTTCCCTGCACAAGCGGCGGAACAAGTCTGGGAGCCACTGTCATAGAAGATTGGGATTGGAAGAGACCTCAGAAGGTCATTGTAACGGGTCAGGACTCACCCCTGCGTCACCTCCTGCTGGTGACTCCGGGAATTAGCTCAGTCCAGTGTTCGGAGCGCCCTCTGCAGGCTGGTGATCCGCCTGTCCTCAGGCCCCCCGTGTCCCTCCCTGGACCCGGTGCCCTTTTACATGGGGGTGCTGCCCCCTGGCAGTAACCGCTTTCTCTCTGGGTCTCCCCTCCTTGGGGAACCTCCACCCAATATCCCCATCTTGCCTCAGTATTGGCTACTGCCAGTCATTGTCTAGCCCCACACCCTGGGGCAGACTGCAGTATCAGCCTACTCATCACAGGCATGGAGGGTTTGGACCTGCTGCCTTGGCCTACCCCTGGGCTGCCCTCTGCAACCCACAGTACCTGTTGGCCCTTCGCTAGGCCGCAGCCTGGGGCTTTCTAGGCTGGAGCTCCCCAGCTCCTCAGCCTTTCCCCAGCCCTGCTTCACCCTAGGTACCTTGCCTATAGCCCCTGCAGCCAGGCCCTTCTTCCTCTTCAGGCAGAGGAAGACTGCCTGTTTCTGGCTTCCCTGGCCTTTTATAGGGGCCAGCTGTGGCTCAGTTTGGGGCATGGCTTCACCTGCAGCCACTTTCTCACTCAGCCCAGCCTTGAGAGCAGCCGCTCTCAAGCCCTGCCAGGCCACTTTTAAACCCCTCACAACAGGAGCAGGGTCCACCCTGCTACAGTCATCTAGTCCAATCCCCTGCTCAATGCAGGACCAACACCAACTAAATCATCCCAGCCAAGGCTTTGTCAAACCAGGCCTTAAAAACCTATAAAGATGAAGATTCCACCACCTCCCTAGGTAACCCACTCCAGTCAGGGGCGGCTCTAGAAATTACACCGCCCCAAGCAGGGCGGCGAGCTCGCCGCCCTTCCCCGGTCCCGCGGCCGGGGCAGAAGTGTCTGCGGCGGGTGTGCTGGTTCCGCAGCTCCGGTGGAGCATCCGCAGGCATGCCTGCGGGAGCTCCGTCCGAGCCGCGGAACCAGCACACCCGCCGCAGTCATGCCTGCGGGAGCTCAAGCGGAGCCCGGGGCTCCGGTGGACCTCCCGCAGGCATGACTGCGGAAGGTCCGCCGGAGCCAAATGCCGCCCTACCGGGACAATGCCGCCCCACGCGCCTGCTTGGCGCGCTGGGGTCTGGAGCCGGCCCTGATTCCAGTGCTTCACCACCCTCCTAGTGAAATAGGGTTTCCTAATATCCAACGTAGACCTCCCCCACTGCAACTTGAGACCATTGCTCCCTGTTCTGTCATCTGCCACCACTGAGAACAGCCGAGCTCCATCCTCTTTGGAACCCCCTGTCAGGTAGTTGAAGGCTGCTATCAAATCCCCCCTCACTCTTTTCTGCAGACTAAACAAGACCAGTTCCCTCAGCCTCTACTCATAAGTGCCCCAGCTCTCTGATCATTTTCATTGCCCTCCGCTGGACTCTCTCTAATTTGTCCACATCCTTTCTGTAGTGGGGGGCCCAAAACTGGACACAATACTCCAGATGTGGCCTCAGCAGTACCAAATCGAGGGGAATAATCACATCCCTTGATCTGCTGGCAATGCTCCTACTAATGCAGCTCAATATACCATTAGCCTTCTTGGCAATAAGGGCACACTGCTGCTCATATCCAGCTTCTCATCCACTGTAATCCTCAGTAGATGACCAGTAATGTCTTTTTCTCCACCTCTAGATTCTATGAATAATTATTGAGTGACTTGTGGGTCCTGCAGACCAGGGCTAGCAAGTTGTTTTGTATGTATTTATCCTTAGCTTTCTGTACATGAAAGGAAAATTTCAATTCACTTGTGTCATGCAACAGTATAATCTGGCTTGGCCTTGCCCCTTGACTGAGTAAACTCCAGTCATTTATGACAGAGCCATCTCAGCAGATTGCAGAGATGTTTTTCATAGTGGCAAATTGCGATTGACCACATTCTCCACCACAGCTACAGATTCCAAATGAATCTGAACAAGCAGCTCAGCTGTCTCACACGTGCTCAGGCTCATCTTTCCTTCATTATAAAAAAAACAAACCCTGCCCTGTGCCTTCCACCAAGAAACACAGTCAGTCACTTCCTTTGCGTCCTGGCTGGTTTTATACATTATTCATATAATCTCTGGCTTCTCTGAGCTGCTGCAGTCCCAATCTAAAGTATTGATTAGTCTCTCTGGACCAGATCCTCAGATGCACAGTTCATGTGGCTTTACTGGAGCTACGTGGATTTAAATCAGCTGATGATTTGTCCGTACATTTTAAACCAGGTTTGGGCCAGCTGATGAAACTAGATTGTTGTCAAGGTTTTAATTTAGTCTTAAAAATCTCTGCATGTTGAATTCAAGGGGTGAATGAGTTTAGTTATGAATAATGCCTAGATAATAACAAAGCAAGAGAGGCCAGGGACGTAGTGAGCCAGCGACCCTGAACTACCCTCATCTATAGATGTGGCTTATTTTGTCCCTGTCCTCAAAGAGCTTATGATCTATCTATTTGTTCTGTGTTTGTTCGGCATCTAGCACAATGGTTTCCTGGCCCATAACTGGGGCTCCTTGGCATCACCACAATACAAATAATAATTAAAAAATGGTCTTTCTCGGGCTTGAAACACATTTGTCTACACGGCACAAAGGAAGCCTGTATGGATGCTACTAATTCCATACCCGCTCTGTGTGGCCCCGCTTCAGCAAAAACATTTAACCACATGCTTATGTTTAAGCATGCACTTAAATCCCATTGATTTCAATGAGATTTAAGCATGTACTTAAATGCTTTCCTGAACAGGGGTACTTTCCTTAATCAGGCCCTGGGTTAACACAATTCTTTAATTTCCAGGGCAGCTTTCATAAGCCCTACATTCAATAAAAGTCCTTTTACTTTTTTTAAATGCCAAACAATGTATTCTAGTTAATAAACTATGATCCTGCTTAGAAGAATTCACCAAGTGCTTTGATTTGCACTTCTTGAGTAGAAACGTAGCTGCCTTCAGTTGTCCTTAAAGAACAGTTGTGGAAGAGGGGAAAAATAACTTTATACAGCTGCTGATAATAAATTATTAAAGCCTTTTAGGAATACACCGCATGCTCAATCCCAGTGCCTTCAGCATTTTCTGCTCCTTTTGTGCTTTCAAAGCAATTAATCTTGCACCTTCTCATCAGTTACAAAGCCGGTTTTACAACTCTCTGACGAGGTGTGAAAATCACAGAAACTACAGAAAGAAAAATGTGAGATTCCCCCAACCCCTCTGCAGGATTATCCCCACAGGACATTTTCTAGGATTTTGTCTGATCCAGATTTAAACTCCCACACAATGGAAGGGACCTTTCCCCTTGGGAGATTATTCTGCTGCCTAATACATGTGCTAGTGTAACCCTGCTGCCAGGTAGTGTCTGCAACAAGGGCCAGATTCAATATCTAGGGGTTCCTCTTAACATTACAAAACAGACTTGACTCAAGCACCGTGTCCAGAATTCTGGAAAACTAAACACCACCTCTGGGTGCCTTTAGGAGGCAATACTCCCCCCCTCAGAAGCACTGTGTAGATCAATAGAAGATAGCGGTGTATAAAAAGAAAGCTTTTCTTACAAGGAAGAACACAACATTAATTTGGGAAAACACTCCATCTATGATTCAGAAGTATGCAACAATAAGTAAACAAACTCCCCACAGTATCTTGGGCCGTAGTCTTGGGCTTCAGTTTCCCACCTTGCACTGTGACAGTTCAGTGCTAAAGTCCCGTTAACATGCCGCTCCCTTTTCCCCCTCCACTGCACCCTCTCACAACTGGTTGTCAGAGGTCAGCAAAGTCCCAGAATCCAGGGATGTGTTCACCTCCAGCTGCTAAAAGGCAGGGGATGGGGGTGACCAAAGATTCCACTGCTGCCCTTTCTCACCATTGCTGCTGTTCCCTCTGCCATTGCTTACTGCCATCTCTGCTACTGCTTGCACTGCCTCTGCCTCTAGCTATGATGCTGTGTTCTGAGGTTCCTCCACTGAGCCCAGATCTGCACAATTTCAACTCTCAGTGATTTCTCTAGGCATCAGGAAACCTCTCTGCATTATCTTTCACTGCAATACCATCCTTACACCAGGTCTAAAGGTGAGCACCCTAGACCAGCTACCTAGTGATTGCAGCTCTAGTGATCAATGAGCAGAAACAAGGAACCTTAACTGAGTCTTCTGACCACTGTCTTTAAACACTGGAAAAAGAAGGTCAAATAGCATTTAGGATTCTTTAAACAGAATCTACACCAGTACATAAAAGCACCTGCTCACACCCTCACTCTCATTTGAATTGGGCATTATTATTCCCTGCTTAGCAAGTGAGGTTACAGTTAGGGTGACTCCCTCAATTAGGACATATTAAGTACAGCTCAGCTTCCCTTTAGTTATACAGTAAGCAGGGCCAGCTCCAGGCACCAGCCTACCAAGCACATGCTTGGGGCGGCACCTTGGGAGGGGGCGGTGATCGGGGTTTGTTTTTGTTGTTTTTGGTTTGGCCAGGCAGCGCTGGGGGGGCGGGGACTTGGGCGCCGCTGGGGGGGCGGGGACTTGGGCGGTGCGACGGGGTGCTGGGGGCGCGGGGACTTGGGCGGTGCAACGGGGTGCTGGGGGGCGGGGACTTGGGCGGTGCGACTGGGTGCTGGGGGGCGGGGACTTGGGCGGTGCGATGCAACACTGGGGAGCGGGGACTTGGGTGGTGCGATGCGACGCTGGGGGGGCGGGGACTTGGGCGGTGCGATGTGACGCTGGAGGGGCGGGGACTTGGGCGGTGTGACGGGGTGCTGGGGGGCGGGGACTTGGGCGGTGCGATGCGACGCTGGGGGGCAGGGACTTGGGCGGTGCGACGGGGTGCTGGGGGGCGGGGACTTGGGCGGTGCGATGCGACGCTGGGGGGCGGGGACTTGGGCTGTGCGATGCGACGCTGGGGCGCGGGGACTTGGGCGGTGCGATGCGACGGTGGGGGGCGGGGCGTGGGGAGGTGCGATGCGACGCTGGGGGGCGGGGACTTGGGCTGTGCGATGCGACGCTGGGGAGCGGGGACTTGGGCGGTGCGATGCGACGCTGGGGAGCGGGGACTTGGGCGGTGCGATGCGACGCTGGGGGGCGGGGACTTGGGCAGTGCGATGCGACGCTGGGGAGCAGGGACTTGGGCGGCGCGATGCAACGTTCGGGGGGGCGGGGACTTGGGCGGCGCGACACACGGGGGGGCGGGGACTTGGGCGGTGCGATGCAACGCTTGGGGAGGGGTCGGGCAGCGCTCTTTTTTTTTTGCTTGGGGCGGCAGAAATGTTAGAGCTGGCCCTGGTGCCACCCCATCCAGCCTCTCCCTCCGCCCAGTGATGCTGGGGATGGCTAGCCAATGGGTTGCTTGTGCTTGAGGCTGCTGTCCCTTTAAGGCCGGAGAGTCCTGCTGTAACAGTACCTGCCTCTCGAAGGGGGTTAGCAGAACCTTCTCTCCAGCCACTTGGAAGATGGCCCACGTTCTGCTCTCCAGACCTCGGCCTTGCTCCGTTCCTTGGCTGCAGGTACTCGAGCCCAGGAAGCTCAGCTAATATGTGGAATGCAGGCGCAGTGGACTGGGGTTTAAGTTGCAGGGCACCTCAACTATCCAAGCCTCAGGTCTTGCGATCTGTTTTCCACAGCTTGGCTGTGGCCATTCATTATTCTAAAGCCTCCTTTAATTATTAGCAACTTCCTCCCCTGCTCCGACACCCCAGCCCCATGACATCTCAGCTCTTGGATGGTGTGCTGTAGAGAGGGGAAATGGGGGTCACAGTTGTTGGTGTCACTAGGCATAAATCTAGGTAACTCGGGAGGATGAAAGACCATGAGTGTCGATGAGTCTTCTTGCTCTAGGCCTGAGTGAACCAAAGTTCTTCCATGTTGTGAACTTTAACCAGCCGAAACTGCTAACAGCCAAAAAGCAAAAATTTGTAACTGTCAGCTTTCTTAGCTCGCAGCTGCAGTACAGCTCGAAACAGCAAAAAGCGGTAGTGATACGGGGGAGAAGGGGGGGGAAAGTCTGCATGCGTCTGTGTCGTAAAGGCCAGAGATAAACATGCAAATGGGAAGGTTTCTAACAAGCTACAATTTATTGCTTAATGTATCTGCTGCAAGGGGAGGGAGGAAGGGGGAGACAGGGAGAAACAAAGGCCAGTACAGACAACTTGGAATATAAAAAGGGGAACTTGCTTTTATCAGTGCGCTTGATTTGAGATATTGCTTCTCCTAGCGCCTTTTCAAGATCTTGAATAAACTTAGTTTGCTTCTCCACGCTGGTGTGTTAATTAGTGCGACGCACACCGGGCAACGAACCCTGCTGTTGCCCCCTCGGACCCTCTGGGCCGGCAACACACATACTCCAATTGGATGGCACTCCCCTCGGGTCTGTGGCAGATCTCGCCTTCTTTTGCTCTTTGGGTCAAGGGCCTCACTTCCTTCCTGCCCCAGCCCCTTCCTCGGGTCTTGTGTCTGCCAACTTGGAAATGCCAAACTCCATCTTTCCATCACCCCAGGAAAGCCCTACCCCTTATCGCCTAGGAAGTTTCTCTTCTGAGCCCTGTGCAAACCAAGTGCCCCATGGAGTCCCCTGCTTTCCACCCTCTAGTATAAACATCTCTGGGGCATTTCACCCCACTGCTGCCTCCCTTCGATGTCTAACACCAGGTCAGCTTCTGAAAACTTAGAGGGTTTGCTGTTCTCCTCCTCCATGGATTGTTGGCTTTTATTCACACATGTAGCCAAAACATCTGTAAGGAAGAGACTTTGGCCATGCATCTGCCAAGGAAGGATTGATTCTTGAACCAGAGGAGGTCAAGTAACAAATCCAGTGAGCTGTTCACACCATCAGTCTCGTCCAAGCCCCAGGCCCCGCTTTCATCTTGGAATCCGGGGTTAAACGTCACACCCCAAGGAGAGTCTCTTATACGTCAGTCTCTGTGTCCCAGGACAACACGCCATTGTTCTCAGCCACTTTGGCCCATGCTTACTAGGCCCACTGGATGGTAGGGAGATGGTGGAATTTGTGGGCCCTTCTGTTAGTGGGCCTGCTGGCAGGGTGGGATTCAGTAGCATGGGAACCGGAGGAAGTATAATGACCCTTCCATCAATCAAACCCTAACCCTGCCCTTTGGCCCCTAAACCCTGCCCCTTGACCCCTTAAGCCCCGACCATCTGTCACCGGAAGTCCCACCCATGGGGGATATTACTTCCGGGGTCGAGGCGGACACATGACCGGAAGCAAAGTGTGTCATGTGACCCCTCTAAGAACTCCTCCCACTGCCCTCTACCAATCAGGATGGGCTTTGCCCCTGTAGGCCCGCCCTGAGAGGAGATTTGACCAATTAGGGGTGTTCTGGGGCGGGGTGACCCATCCGGAAGTGGTTCATGTGACCTCTCTAAGAACTCCTCCCACTGCCCTCTACCAATCGCAATGGGTTTCAGCCACATAGGAGCATCCCGAGAGCAGGTTTGACCAATCGGGGGTGTTCTGGGTTGGGGTGACCCACCCAGAAGAGGGTCGTGTGACACCTCTAAGAATTCCTCCCAGCGCCCTCTGCCAATCAGAGTGCAGCAGCATCACCCCATAAGTCCCAGCGCCGGGGCAGAAGAGGCCCTCTTTTACCCAGAACGTGTGCTCTAGAGATCATGGAGACATGGACTCCTTCACCACCCCCGTGAGAACGTCAGACTTTGTTTTAGCCCCGAGGCCTTTGGACTTGTGTGGAGGAAGCACTACATCAGCAAGAGTTGCGACGAGGGCCCTTTGACTCAGCCATTGATGGATACACCGGAACCCGAAACCCAGACCCTTGTGAAGCACCCCAATGAGTGTGACTACCTCTCATTGTCTGCCCCCCTAGAGGGCAGTGGTGAGCTGCAGCCGGTTCGCACCGGATCGCGCGAACCGGTTGTTAAATTTAGAAGCCCCCTTTAGAACCGGTTGTTCCCCGTGGGACAAACTGGTTCTAAAAGGGCATTTAAATTTAACAAGCGCTCCCTGCTGCCCGCCCCAGCTCACCTCAGCTCTGCCTCCACCTCCTGCCATGAAGCTCCTCCTTGCTTCTCCTCCCCCACGGCTTCCCGCGAATCAGCTCTTCGCGCGGGAAGCCTGGGAGGGCTGAGAAGCAAGCAGGCTTCCCCGGCCCAGGAAGACGACGCTGAGGTAGGAAACTAGGGGGGGGCCGTGTGCCCTGGCTGGTCTCCAGCCGCCCCCGCCTCCCCGTTCGCGACCCTCCCTCGCCACCCGGCTCCGGCTCCCCGACCACCCCGGCCCTGGCCACCCGGCCGCGCCCCCCCCTCCCCGCGTCCCCGCCCGACCCTCCCCGGCCACGGCCGCGTCCTCCCCCGCCGCGTTCCCGGCCACGACCCTGCCCGGCCACCCGGCCCCGCCCCCACCCCTGTCCCCGGGTCCCCGCCCGTCCCCGGCCCCGCAACGACCCCCCCCCCCGCGTCCCTCCCCCGCGTTCCCGGCCCTGCGTTCCCGGCCGCGACCCTGCCCGGCCCCCCGTCCCTGGGTCCCCGCCCGACCAGCCCCCGCCCCCCCACCCCAGTCCCCGGGTCCCCGCCCGACCCTCCCCGGCCACGTCCCCCCCCCGCGTTCCCTGCCCGGCCACCTGGCCCCCCCACCCCAGTCCCCGGGTCCCCGCCCGACCCTCCCCGGCCACGTCCCCCCCCCGCGTTCCCTGCCCAGGCACCCGGCCCCCCGCCCAACCCCCCCCCCGGGTCTCCACCCGACCCTCACCGGCTGCGGCACGGCCCCGCGCCCCGCCCCGGCCGCGACCGTCCCCGCGTCCCCGACCCCCCCGACTGCCCAGATCCGGCCGCCCCCCCCGGCCCTGCCGTGCCCCCACCTACCGGGATGCCCGGCTCCGGACACGGCCCCCCACCTCCAGCCCGGCCTGGCCCCGTGGCTCCAGCCGCCCCTGCTGTTTTGCCAGGGGGCCGGGCTCCGGCAGCGCGGGTCTGGGTGTGGCGGCGGCCCCGGCTGCCCGGCTCCAGCTCTGGCCGCAGCCCTCCCTGGCTCCACCCGGCCAGTCACCTGGCTCCGGCTGCCGGGCTCCCGCCGCATCCTCCGGCTCCGGCCACACGACTCCTGTCCCGGCCCAGCCACGTCCAGGCAGCGCAGTAAGGGGGCAGGGAGGGGGTGTTGGAGAGAGGGTAGGGGAGTTTGGGGGTGGGGGGGTCAGAGGGCAGGGAACAGGGGGATTGAATAGGGGCCAGGGTCCCGGTGGGGCAGTTAGAAAGGATCAGGGGTTGGATGGGGCAGTGGGAGGCAGTCAGGGGCAAGGGTTCCAGGGGCAATCAGGGGACAGAGAGAAGGGGTGGTTGGATGGGGCAGGAGTCCTAGGGGTCCATCAGGAATGAGAGGAGGGGTTGGATGGGGCGGCAGAGGGTACTCAGGGTACAGGGAAGGGGGGTGGATGGGGCAGGGGTCCTGGGGGGGGCATCAAGGAACGTGGGGGGTTGGTTGGGGCAGGAGTCGGCGGGGGGGGGGCATGATTCCTCCTGGGGTGAGGAGGGAACCGGTTGTTATGATTTTGGCAGCTCATCACTGCTAGAGGGGGAAGGCGAATGCAGCTCGGGGGAGTCACTGGAGGACAAGGTGAACGGAAAAGATGTCGCTCAGGTAAATGAATGAATAAGAAGTGATGGTTGATGATGGGGTGTAATGGGTTAGGAACCGTGGGGTTGCGTAAATCTAAAAACAAGCAGTTGGGGGCTTACACTGTTTCTTTTTCTGAAAATCTCTCAACAGACGTCAGGATATGCTTCTACAGGCACAACATCCTGAAGAATCGGAGCAGGTTGGGCAGAGGGGAGAGAGGGACGGTAAAGAAATTTGGCAGCATGTGACCTCCAAAAGAAAAAGGAGCGTTCATGTACCAGCAATGGAGATGCAGATGAGCAACCGTTTTCATGTTCTTGCCACAGGTACTAATGTGGAGAGTGGACTAGATGATTGTGACGTTATGAGTGTGGTATAATATTTCATTGAAAGGTGACAGGGCCAGAAAGAGTTAATCAACTCACAGACTGACCTGACCCATGGGTGAACCTTAAGGACTGGTTAGGAAGATATGTAAATTAATAGAGCTTTGAAATGCAAGTCTGCATTGTTAGCGGTAAAAGGGTAGATGTTTGCTCAGGGCTTGTGATGTAAGCAAACAAGTCTTGTCTATTGCTATAGTTTGAATTCAAAGATCAAAAAGGGAATATTAACGTTTAGGAAGATAGTTGAGTGAAATAGTATTATTGTCTATGTGTCTCTTTGAAGGTTGTGGTAAGCTGTATCTGAACTGTTTAATGGATAAATTACCCTGTGCTAATTGCCAGGATGTTTGGGAGAAGGAGAGGTAAGCCTATTGTTTTCTCAGGCCAAAAGGCTGCTGGAAATGTATAAAAACCCTGGGACACGATCCTGCTTCATCTCAGATCTGCTTTGGGTTTCAAGAGGGGGAAACCTTAAGCCACAAGGACTGAGATCCCCAGTCAGCGACTGGGGTCACCTTGAATACGGACATTGGACTATAACCTATGGACTATTTCTAAAAGGACTTTTGGCAACTACAAGCTCATCTCTGCTATGTATCTGAACCTCAAGAGTTGAATTCAAGTCTGTCTGTATCTTGATCTTTTAACCAACACTCTCTCTCTTTTTTCTTTTTAAATAAATTTTAGCTTAGTTAATAAGAATTGGCTGTAGCGTGTATTTTGGGTAAAATCTAAGTTATAATTGGACCTGGGTGTGTGGCTGATCCTTTGGGATTGGAAGAACCTTTTCTTTTATATGATGAGATAAGATTTTCAGGAATCATCAGCATATCGGACAGGTGTGTCTGGATGAAGGCCTTAAGGGAACTGAGTGGTTTGGACTTCTGAGTAACCAGTAAGGTACTACAGAAGCTGTTTTGTGCTGGTTGGTAAATCTAAGTATTGGAATAACCACCAGCATTTGGGGTTTGTCTGCCCGGTTTGGTTTCCAGTTCACCCTGATTGAGTGACCTCAGCTGGCTCCCACGGGCAGCACCGTCACAATGACACATCTGAGATAAGGGAGCAGAAGGAGACTCCACCAATTGGAAGGCACGAGATGCACTGTCCTAGGGATGGGGGTTCCACAACCACCGCTCCCAAGAGAAGGAGAAGGGTGGTGGTGATGGTTGGGGACTCCCTCTTCAGGAGGACTGAGTCATCTATCTGCCACCCCGACCGAGAAAACCGAGAGGTCTGCTGCTTGCCAGGGGCTAGGATTCACGCTGTGACGGAGAGACTGCCGAGACTCATCAAGCCCTCAGACGCTACCCCTTCCTGCTTCTCCACTTGGGCACCAATGATACTGCCAAGAATGACCTTGAGCGGATCACTGCAGACTACGTGGCTCTAGGAAGAAGGATAAAGGAGTTTGAGGCGCAAGTGGTGTTCTCGTCTATCGTCTCTCATCTATCCTCCCTGTGCAGGGAAAAGGCCTGGGTAGGGATCATCGAATTGTGGAAGTCAATGAATGGCTACGCAGGTGGTGTCGGAGAGAAGGCTTTGGATTCTTCGACCATGGGATGGTGTTCCAAGAAGGAGGTGTGCTAGGCAGAGATGGGCTCCACCTAACGAAGAGAGGGAAGAGCATCTTGCAAGCAGGATGGCTACCCTAATGAGGAGGGCTTTAAACTAGGTTCACCGGGGGAAGGAGACCAAAGCCCTGAGGTAAGTGGGGAAATGGGATACCGGCAGGAAGCCCGAGCAGGAGAGTGCAAGAGGAGAAGACTCCTGTCTCAGACTGAGAAAGCAGGACAATCAGTGAGTTATCTTAAGTGCCTATATGCAAATGCAAGAAGCATGGGAAACAAGCAGGGAGAACTGGAAGTCCTGGCACAGTCAAGGAGCTATGATGTGATTGGAATAACAGAGACTTGGTGGGATAACTCACATGACTGGAGTACTGTCATGGATGGATATAAACTGTTCAGGAAGGACAGGCAGGGCAGAAAAGTTGGGGGAGTTGCATTGTATGTCAGAGAGCAGTATGACTGCTCAGAGCTCCGGTATGAAACTGCAGTAAAACCAGAGAGGCAGTGACCATGAGATGGTAGAGTTCAGGATCCTGACACAAGGAAGAAAGGAGAGTGGCAGAATACAGACCCTGGACTTCAGAAAAGCAGACTTCGACTCCCTCAGGGAGCTGATGGGCAGGATCCCCTGGGAAAATAACATGAGGGGGAAAGGAGTCCAGGAGAGCTGGCTGTATTTTAAAGAATCCTTATTGAGGTTGCAGGAAAAAAACATCCCGATGTGTAGGAAGAATAGTAAATATGGCAGGCGACCAGCTTGGCTTAACAGTGAAATCCTTGCTGATCTTAAAGGCAAAAAAAGAAGCTTACAAGAAGTGGAAAATTGGACAAATGGCCAGGGAGGAGTATAAAAATATTGCTCTGGCATGCAGGAGTGAAATCAGGAAGGCCAAATCACACTTGGAGTTGCAGCTAGCGAGAGATGTTAAAAGTGACAAGAAGGGTTTCTTCAGGTATGTTAGCAACAAGAAGAAAGTCAAGGAAAGTGTGGGCCCCTTACTGAATGAGGGAGGCAACCTAGTGACAGAGGATGTGGAAAAAGCTAATGTACTCAATGATTTTTTTGCCTCTGTCTTCACGAACAAGGTCAGCGCCCAGACTGCTGCACTGGGCAGCACAGTATGGGGAGAAGGTGACCAGCCCTCTGTGGAGAAAGAAGTGGTTCGGGACTATTTAGAAAAGCTGGATGAGCACAAATCCATGGGGACGGATGCATTGCATCCGAGGGTGCTAAAGGAGTTGGCGGATGTGATTGCAGAGCCATTGGCCATTCTCTTTGAAAACTCATGGCAATCGGGGGAGGTCCCAGATGATTGGAAAAAGGCTAATGTAGTGCCCATCTTTAAAAAAGGGGAGGAGGAGGATCTGGGGAACTACAGGCCAGTCAGCCTCACCTCAGTCCCTGGAAAAATCATGGAGCAGGTCCTCAAGGAATCAATTCTGATGCACTTAGAGGAGAGGAAAGTGATCAGAAACAGTCAGCATGGATTCACCAAGGGCAAGTCATGCCTGACTAACCTAATTGCCTTCTATGAGGAAATAACTGGCTCTGTGGATGAGGGGAAAGCTGTGGACGTGTTATTCCTTGACTTTAGCAAAGCTTTTGATACAGTCTCCCACAGTATTCTTGCCAGCAAGTTAAAGAAGTATGGGCTGGATGATTGGACTATAAGGTGGATAGAAAGCTGGCTAGATCGTCGGGCTCAACGGGTAGTGATCAATGACTCCATGTCTAGTTGGCAGCCGGTTTCAAGTGAAGTGCCCCAAGGGTCGGTCCTGGGGCCGGTTTTGTTCAATACCTTCATTAATGATCTGGAGGATGGCGTGGACTGCACCCTCAGCAAGTTTGCAGATGACAGTAAACTGGGAGGAGTGGTAGATACACTGGAGGATAGGGATAGGACACAGAGGGACCTAGACAAATTAGAGGACTGGGCCAAAAGAAACCTGATGAGGTTCAACAAGGACAAGTGCAGAGTCCTGCACTTAGGATAGAAGAATCCCATGCACTGTTACAGACTAGGGACCAAGTGGCTAGGCAGCAGTTCTGCAGAAAAGGACCTAGGGGTTACAGTGGACGAGAAGCTGGATATGAGTCAACAGTGTGCCCTTGTTGCCAAGAAGGCTAACGGCATTTTGAGCTTTATAAGTAGGGTCTTTCCAGCCCTCCTTTCTTTTAGACCCCCTGAGAATATAGCAGCCACCAGTATTCTGAACAAAGCATCATATTTTCCCCAAATCTTCATCAGTTTTCTGAATGAAGCATCATACTTTTCTCAAACACTAGACTATGGGGAAGCTGAGACGAGCTTATGGTGTTGGGAGAATGGTTTGTCAGTCCTTGGTGTTTTATTCACAACCCCTAGAGCACGTGCTCCGGGTTTGTGAATATGGGCATTTTCGCACACACAGTTTTCTCAGGGCTTGGTGTGGTGGTGGCCGCTGAGGAACTGGAGTTGTGTTTGTGTGGTTGGTTCTCAAAGGCTTTGATAAAGGCATCGTCGAGCTGTTGAGAGATTTTCAGAAAAGAAACAGTGTAAGCCCCACACTGCTTGTTTTTAGATTTACGCAACCCCGCGGTTCCTAACCCATTACACCCCATCATCAACCGTCTTTTCTTAATCATTCATTTACCTGAGTGATGTCTTTTCCATTCACCTTGTCCTCCGGTGACTCCCGCGAGCTGCGTTCGCCTTCCTCCTCTAGGGGAGCGGACAATGAGAGGCAGTCACCCTTATTGGGGTGCCTCACGAGGGTTTGGGTTTCGGGTTCCAGCGTATCCATCAACGGCCGAGTCAAAGGGCCCTCATCGCAACTCTCGCTGATGTAGCGCTTTTCCCCACACAAGTCCAAAGGCCCTTGGGGCTAAAACAAAGTCTGATGTTCTCACGGGGGTGGTGAAGTAGTCCATGTCTCCATGATCTCTAAAGCACGCGTTCTGGGTAAAAGAGGACCTCTTCTGCCTCGGTGCTGGGACTTATGGGGTGATGGTACTGCACTCTGATTGCAGAGGGCACTGGGAGGAGTTCTTAGAGGGGTCACAGGACCCGCTCCTGGGGGGGGTCACCCTGCCCTGGAACACCCCGATTGGTCAAACCTGCTCTCAGGGCTGTCCTATGCAGCCAAAACCCATCGCGATTGGTAGAGGGCAGTGGGAGGAGTTCTTAGAGGGGTCACACGAACCACTTCTGGACGGGTCACCCCAGCCCGGAACACCCCCTGATTGGTCAAATCTCCTCTCGGGGCAGGCCTACGGGGGTGAAACCCATCCTGATTGGTAGAGGGCAGTGGGAGGAGTTCTTAGAGGGGTCACATGACACACTTTGCTTCCGGTCATGTGTCCGCCATGGGTGGGACTTCCAGTGACAGGTGGTTGGGGCTTAAGGGGTCAAGGAGCGGGTTTTGAGGGGTCAAGGGGAGGGGTTAGTGTTTTATTGACGGTAGGGCCCTTATACTACTACCAGACACCCTTGGAGGCCCTTGCCTTCCCAAGGGGTGGCTTTGTAAATTTAGCATCAGGTGTTCTTGAATGAGAGTCCTTGGACATTTGGGACTTCACTTTGTTCTGAAGCTTAGTGCAGGTTTTCTTGAGGCACATTAACATCCGTTTGAGAATTGGAACTTTGCTCCTTGAAGGGGATGATGTCCTAGCTCTAGAGGCCTTTGGTGACTTTGGGGGAGAACCGTCAGGACTCCCAGTTGTTTTCTCCCCAGCTTGCGAAAGCCCTGTTGTACTTGTAGCAATGGACACCATCTTTGGTTGCTTACTGGGAGCCGTTTTCCCCATTCCATCCTGCGTCTTTCTCCTGTCTGCTGGAAGGAGCCACACCACTGGCATCTTTTTGTGGTTGGATGATGCTGAGGAGTCTCCTGGAGTCCATCGCTGTGGAATTCCATGGGATCTTCCGGGCAAGTCAGCACCTGCAGAGCCAGCTGGTCTCTTCCGTTGAAGCTTACTGCACTTCTTGCAGACTCTAATTGGCAGCTGATCCCTGAAGAGCTTTGAATTCACAGTTCCATCGAGCCCATGTGGATCCATGATGTCTCGAAGACCATGCAGCTCAGCAGATGTCTCCTCCTGAGTTTTCTTACCCTTCATCTTTCCTGGATATGTCTTACGGCACTGCTGGCAGACTGAGACCTGGCCTGCCAAGGGGCGGGAGCTGCTCAACATTTCCATCAGGTGCTTCAGCTGCAGGTCGTGTGCAGCCTGCCCAGCAATGAAAGAGTCAAGGGTGGATCTTGTTAGCTGCTCAGAGCCTGGGGCCTCTGGGGCAACCTGGTGGCTTTGGGTCCTGGGATGATCTGCCCTGCCCTCACCTGCCTGTGCCCCTGGCCCCAGACAAGAGCCTTCTCCCAAGAGAACCTTCCTCTCCATGTGCAGCTCCAGCTTCTCTTCAGTCCCTTTGGTGTCGCTCACACTGGTAAGGGGCTTTCTCAACTCGCTCCTATAGAGGTGGAGTGTGGCTGTGAGCGTCTTCTCTGCTATTGCCGTCTCTCTCACGAGGGGAGCATCTCTGTGCGACTCTCTCACCATCTTTGGGAACGCCTCCATTTGGATCTCTGAGCATTTCTGAGCAATGTGATCCTGCAGCTTGACCACCACCGTGGGCACAAGCCTGGCCAGGATGGCATCAGGGGATGCCAGGATCCTGTGAGCCTTTTGAGGCAGGGGTCCAGAGGGGCAGACACATGGCTCCTGGATCACCTGTGCATGCTGAGGGCTGGTGTTGGATCTGAGGGGCTCCAGGACCTTTGCTGGAAATCCACATTTGGGCCGATCTGTGTCTAATATCAATTGCTGCTTGGTGTCCCGCTCACCCAGCAATGGCTCCCCCGGGATGGGGGTTTGTGGAGCTGGAGGCAGAAGAGCTGTGTGGGGTTTCTGGGGGGTGAGGGGTAAGCCCTGCTCATAAGAACATAAGAACATAAGAAAGGTCGTCTCTTTGTGTGCACGTGACAGTCCAGTTCCTCCAGGACTTCACAGCTTAGGAAAGGGACCCTGCTCATGTTGAACTTCACCCTGGGGTCTCTGTCTGGTGGGCGTAGAGCAGGGACGTTAGGGATCATCTTGGCCAGCGACTCTGTGTATGGGGTAGGAGCCCCCAGTTGACTCTGCAGATGCTTCTGGCGGATGTTGAAGTCTAAGCCACGGACTGACGTCTGGTCCAGACCCATGGTCTGCTCTCCCCGGTCTCGTCTGCTGTGGGCAGGAGGCCTGGTGAGAGGCTGGGCTTGGATGGGATGAGCGGATCCTTCCCAGCCCCCGACAGGCATGATCTCCCCTGTGTGGCAGAGGGGCTCTGACTGAATCATGGCGGCTTCTCTCAGGGAAAAGGAGCTGGGACTCCAGAGGGCAGGGGTGGTGGATTCCCTAGAGGAGTAGGAGAACTGGCTCATGGCAGATGTCGACACACTCGGCCTGTGGGAAAGAGCAGACAGGGACAGATGGGACATGGCTCTCCTGAGCAAAGGCAGGGCTTGGGCACAGCCTTCCAACAGTAACGCAGTGGGGCAGTGCCTAGGCATGCATTGCACACCATACCCTGACACAAGGACATCAGCTGGGTAACAAAGGACTGAGAGGGGGAGCTGGCACTCATTTTATCTAGAACGATAACCCCTTCGTCACACGCACATGTGCAGCACCTAGCACAATGGGGCCTTCAGCATGATCGGGGATCTACTGCTATTTTAATAGAAAGATTAGCTAACAACAATTGGTTTGGGGGAGGAAGATGTGAGCATGTGGGTGTAACCCTTGCCAGAGGATGTTGTGAAGGCCAAGACTATAAACTATAAAAGGAATTAGATAAATTCATCAATGGCTATTAGCTAAGGTGGGCAGGGATGGTGTCCCTAGTCTCTGTTTGTCTGAAGCTGGGAATGGGCGACAGGGGATGGATCATTTGATGATTCCCTGTTCTGGCCATTCCCTCTGCTGCACTGGCATTGGCCAGTTTTGGAAGACAGGATACTGGGCTAGATGAACCTTTGTCTGACCCAGTCTGGCTGTTCTTATGTTCTTACATTCTAACCCACTGGAAAACTGTCCTGTTCTAATGGCTGATACCCTAGAGACTAACAACTTACTATTGCTCCCAGTTAACGGAGTTTCTCCGGTGGTGGAGGTCTGTGCTATGGTCCTGAAAGTCCTGGCTGATGACTCGTGTTTAGGGTGTATCACGTGGTGTCCCACTTACTGCTTGTCTGGTGCCTACTCTGGGGATGGGATTAGCTCTCGGTGTCAATGCCCCTTCCAATTGTCGCATGTGGTCACTGTCACTCCCACAATGACCCAGACAGTTTTCCTGTTCACTGCCCTGCCGGTCCAGGCCATGCCCTCGGGGGCTGGTAGGGAAACCTGGGCCCACACTTCACACTGGGGTCCAGGCCAGGGACCCTCAACCCAGCAGTTCTGGGCTTTCCTCTCCCAGCCTGGACTGCTTCCTACTACTCCTGGTTCCCCTCCTTGCTCTGGGTGCACCAGCTCCAAACACTCCCCCTCTTCCCAGGGAGGGGCTGCCCTTTCCCAGCCGCAGCCCCTGTCTCTTGCCAGCTTCCTGGCTTTATAGGCCCCATCTGTTCCTGCCAGCTGAGCCTGCTTGGAATCAATTCCCTGCTCCCCGGCTCTTCCTGCAGGTGCACCCTGTGGAGTTAATGGGCCTGCCTGGCCACCTTAGCCCCTTCCAGTGCTATGTGGGGTGGACACCCCCTCACAGGGTGTCATTTGATTGCTTTTTCTTTCAAACACAGCACGGGCAGGTTCTTGACAGTTGCCTGCTGGCAGATATTGCCGTACGGAAGGATTTGATCCTACTCACAACCCCAACTTGTAGTCTCTGCATTTAATTTCTGATAATCCCTCACCTCACTTTCGCTGGTATCTCACCTTGGAAGCTAAAGCCTCTTAGTGACTTTTTCCCTGTTATTTTAGGATCCTGGAGTGTCTGGTTTTCCCTGCTCCCTCCTCTCTACATTCACTCTCCTCTCCCACCCAGCCCCCAGTCTGGTGCCCCCTGGTCAGTTGCCTTACGGTATCAGAACTTCATCCAGGTGTCTGGCCACGTACTGTAGCCTCCTCTCAACCAGCCTGAGGCTCTGAGCCAAGCCGAACTTCTCCAGGTGCACAGGGCAGCTGTGGAACAGAGAGAGCAGATAGCTGAGTGCAGGCCCTGCCATCGGGCCCTATTTTACCCAGAGTGGATGAACCGAAAGGCTCCCTGTCCCATTCTCCACTGAGGCAGCCTCCTCCCCTGCAATACCCAGGCCTTGGATGTTCTGGTTTGGGGTTAGCTGGATTGTTAGGTGAGCCCTGTCTAGTGCTGAGGAGGTGAGAGTGTATCCTACTGGCAGCGTGTGTGTCATGTCCCGCCCACAGAAGCTAATCAACATATAGGATAACAGTCTACTATAGCTGCCAACTAATACAGCTACCTCTTCAGCTCTAAGGGGTGTTTTATGCTGCAGAGCTGAAAGTCCAGGGTTCAAATCCTGCTGGGAACCCCTGCTGGGGGACTGGAGAAGGGGCCGTTACACAAGTGCTGCTGGATCCCTTTCACCCTACTCACTGTACCAGAAAGGCCAGCCTTCTGCCCAATCTGTCCACCTCACCTCCCTGGGGTGCTCCCAGAAAACATTTTCTCCCCCTCCCAAGAGGGGAGGATGGTCCAGTCAACACAATCTACCCCTCCACCACCACTGCCCCAGGTTAAATGAACTGTATGATGCTTGAGGAAGGGAATGACCCACGCTAATAATTGGAGATATACCAATCTCCTAGAACTGGAAGGGACCTGGAAAGTCCAGCCCCCTGCCTTCACTAGCAGGACCAATTTTTTGCCCCAAATCCCTAAGTGGCCTCCTCAAGGATTGAACTCATAACCCTGGTGTTGGTGTCATTAGGCATGACTCTAGGTAACTCAGGAGGGTGGAAAACCACAGTATCAATGAAGCCCTTCTGTAGTAGGCCTGAATGAACTAAAGTCACTCCATGTCTGACCAAAGCGCTTCCATGTTTATGTTTGAACTTTAATCGACCTAACAAGCTAGCAACATAGAATGGAATGTGTAACAGCTAGTTATCAAGTGCAACCCCACTCACACCGGTACTAGGAAATAATAATGAGGCCTGTATGCCTCTGGCTAAGGGGCAAAATAACAGATCAAAGAAATAAAACAAGATAACTGTTCACAGAAGAGTTACTAACGAGCTAAATATCAGAGGGATAGCCGTGTTAGTCTGGATCTGTAAAAGCAGCAAAGAATCCTGTGGCACCTTATAGACTAACAGTGTTTTTTGCCAAGTATGACTTAACTGCTTAATGTAATTGCTACTGCAAAGTGTATTTGCTGCATGGGAGTGAAAGGTGGGGGGAGAGGGGGAGAGGGGGGTAATGAGAATGCTTAGCTGAAATCATGTATAAGAAGGGAAAAACGGCTTGTATCTGTGTGCAGGATTTGAGATTGCTATGTCTCCCTTGCACCTTATTTGGGCTCAAATAAACTTTGTCTGCTTCTCCATCTTGGTGTGTTTATTGGAGCGAAGCACACCGGGCAATGAACCACTGTTGCTGTCCTCGGGCCTCTGTGCCGGCAACACTGGGTTTAACAGGCCAATGCTCAAACCACTGAGCTATCCCTCCCCAGTATGATGTGGGGGGGTGGATTAGAGATGGCACCTTCTGCTGGGTGGGAATGAATTGCATGAGTCTAAAGGAGAAGAGTTCCTTGCGTGGTACATAGGTCGGGGCAGGGGAGGGATTACTCGGGTGGGGGTGAATTGCATGACGCTAAAGGAGAGGACTGACCCACTGCAGATTTATGGAGGGGGGCATTGCTTACCATGTCTCTAGGGATGCACCAGCCTCCTCCAGCTCTTCCTCACAGCACCCAAAAGCTGCCAGAAGTGAGACATAAAGGAGACATTGAGCTGCTTGGGCACCCTCTGCTTCCTAGCAGCCTATTGCCCCAGATTTCAGAGGCAGCCTGTGAATGGAGCCCCAGCCAGTGCCTCTGCACGACTCTGGGCATGACTGTGCCTTCGCAGGAAGAGGGGAGGCAGGTGGGGGAATAGACCCTATTTCTCTGCTTTGCATGGGGCCTGAGTCTGCCACCGCAGCTGTGGGGTCAGGGGCTGCTTACCTTTTGGTTTCTGCTTTTTCTTTCTGTGTCTCCTCTTCCTCCGAAGAGCCTGCCACACACACAGAAAGCAGCAGGGTTAGAAGAGAACTCCTCAATAAACCTGAGAGAACAATGAGCCAGAGGTGATTGCCATGTGGGGCCAGGGGGAAGTTTTTCTTTGTGGAAGACTATTGCACTATGAGGCCTCATGGGTAGGCATTGTGCTTTCCTGTGATGCAGACAATGTAGGGCACACAGCACAACCCAAAACAGGGGGTCACTGGAACAATCCAGGGGTTGGAGAAACAGCGATTGCTGGTACCCGGAGCCTGCAGAGTTTATAAGCATTGAAGGAGAGAGCCTGCAAAGTTCTCTTTCCTGCAGAGATGACAAAACTCTGCAGGTTTTAGAATTGCAGGGTATGCAACTAACCCCAGATACCATGCACGGAATTCAGACCTTGGGGGAGAAATCCAACCTCTGGACAACAGTGTTTCCTAGATACATATTTAGGGAATGCATGCTATCGGGGTTTTAGCTGCATGCATTTGGGATGGCCATGCTACTCCTGAGTGGTGAAGCCATGAATGGGTTATGCAAATGCACCCAAACAAGTGCTGATATAACCCCAATATCATCCTTAAATGGCAGCTCTTTTACACCAAAAAACAACAACAACAGTTTGGCATGCGTTCAGCCCACTTGCCTGGGAGCTGCAAAGTTTCTTGAAGGTAAACCGCACTGCTTGCAGCTTAACTAGCCAGGTATTCCTTTCACAGGCTAGATCTTTCTCGCCTGGGCTCAGCCCCTGTCCCCCTCCCCCACAGTTTAGTTCCTTTATTTCTCCAGGTGTTTTCAGCAGTCTTCCTTTTGGGTCAGGGAGGTGGTGGAGAAGAGCCTAGATTAACTCCCTTCCAAGCCTTAAATAGGATTTGGCTATGACAGGAATCCTTTGTCTCCCAGTTTGACCCCTCACTCCCTCCTAGTGGAAAAATACCACCAGTCCCAAATGATGTCCATCTGAGGGAACTGAGATTGTTTAGTCCGCAGAAGAGAAGAATGGGGGGCGGGATTTGATAGCCGCTTTCAACTACCTGAAAGGGGGTTCCAAAGAGGATGGATCTAGACTGTTCTCAGTGGTGGCAGATGACAGAACAAGGAGCAATGGTCTCAAGTTGCAGTGGGGGAGGTTTAGGTTGGATATTAGGAAAAAACTTTTTCACTAGGTGTGACGAAGTGGGACTGTTCGTACTGGGGGCTGGGAATGCTGGGTACAGATCTTAAGTATCTAGCAAAGCAAAAGGCCAGTACAACCGAATGCCTGACACTCTGTCTCCTAGCAACTGATGGCCTGGGCACCTCCCCTGCAAAGGTGCAACTAAAGGTGTTGGAGACAAAGGGGTCAGGTGACCTCCTGGCCCTGGAAAGAAGCTGAGCAGAAAGGAGGGGCCGGAGGGGGTTGGGCAGACTGGAGCTGGCTGGGGAAAGGAGGGAAGCAGAGACAGGGCTCTGATCCCCAATGGGGGCTGTGGGGCTCCTGGGGCAAGATGGACCTAACCGGGGGGATCCTGTTATCTGTGCCTGCAAGACCTGTGTTGGACTGTGTTCCTGTCGTCTAAATAAACCTTCTGCTTTACTGGCTGGCTGAGAGTCCTGGTGAATCGGCAGGGAGCCCGGGGGTGCAGGGCCTGACTCCCCCACACTCCGTGGCAACTGGTGTTAGCGGTGGGATCTACTGCACCCCGTGGATGGCGCTTCCTGCAATAAGTGACTGGGGAGCAGTAAAACGAAGGGGGATTAACCCCTGGGAGAGTGTGACCAGAGAGAAGGACTTTGCAGTAACAGGGTCCCCCGGGGGATCGCAGCGAGCGGTCCCAGGGGCGGAGGAGTCTGCAGCTCGACCCTGGCAGAGAGGTGGTGACCTCAAGGACTGGCACACTAGGGGTCCCCCTAGAACCCATGGGGAGCGGCGAACACCCCGGCCTGCGAGTGGCCAGCAGGAAGATGTATGCCAAGCAGCGCAAGTGTGACCTGGTGGAGCTGTGCAAGCGGAGGGGGCTGCACAGTGAAGCTCACCAAGGACCAGCTGATTGCCCAGCTGGAGGACGAAGATCGCATGACTGAACCGATCCCTGTCTCTGAGGGAAACAGCCTGGCAGAGGCAGCGCAGGCACCAGTGTCTGTCCCCGCTGGGAGTGGTCAGCCGGCCGCTGAGGGCTTCCCGAGACCCCCCACCCCTAGGCCTAGGGGGAGAGGGAGGAGGAGCCCAGCGGCTACCGAGGGCACCGTGACCCCCCCCGGCCAGCAGGGGATCAGCCTGGCGAAGCTCACCCCCCAGCAAGGGATCGTCCCGGCGACGCTCGGCCTCCGTGGAGCGCAGGCGGCTGGACTGGGAGAGAGAGATAAAACTGAGAGAGCTGGAGGATCGTGAGAAACAGAGGGAACATGAGGAGAGACAAAGCCAGCGTGAGCGGGAGGAGAAGGAAAACCAGCGTAAACACGAGGAGAACCAGCGCCAGCAGGAACGGGAGGAGAAGGAGAAGCAACGTAAACATGAGCTGGAACTGGCCCAGCTGAACAACAGTAAGGCCCCGGCTGCGTTGAGTGAGGGGGGGACCCAAGCCTACAAAGAGCTTTGATAAGAGCTTCCTGGCCCGGCGTAAGGAGGGGGAGGACATAGATACCTTCCTGACGGCCTTTGAGAACGCCTGCGAGCTGCACCGGGTTGACCCTGCAGACAGGATCTCGTTTCTCACCCCCTTACTGGACTCCACCACCATGGAGGTGTACAGCCGAATGAAAGGGGCGGAGGCGGGGGACTACAACCTGTTCAAAGAGGCCCTGCTCCGTGAGTTTGGGCTGACCCCGGAGATGTACCGGAAGAGGTTCCGGAGTCAACATAAGTCCTGGGAGGTCACATACCTACAACTGGTCAACCGGGCGCAGGGATATGCCCGCAAGTGGACAGCTGGGGCCCAAACTAAAGAGGACCTGCTTGACCTATTCATACTGGAGCACCTGTATGAGCAGTGCCTGTCTGACCTGAGGCTGTGGTTGATGGACCAGAAGCCGGAGAACCCGCAGCATGCAGGCCAGCTGGCCGACCAATACATGGACAGTCGGGCAGGGGATAATAGGGAGGCGTCTCGAAAGAGCAGGTCTGCCTCAACACAGAGAGAGAGTCACCATGGGACCTCCCAGAAGGGGCCGAGGGAGAGCCCCCACCAAAGGGAAACATCCGGCATCAGGTCCAGCCGTCCCACTCGAGGGGACCCACGAGACATGGGCTGCTATCACTGTAGCCAACGAGGCCACATACGGTGCCCCAAGCTCCGGGACAAACTGAGCAGACCAACCCCACACCAGGTCAACTTGGTAGATACCCAGCCGGATGAGGGGCAGCGTTCGCAGGAAAGGGGGGCTGGCCGCGTACCACCTGCAAAGGAGGGAGGGGGGCCCCGGGTCGGCCCCTCCGAGGGGCTGGATGCTCCCGGCCCTGAGTTTTGGGTTTACAGGGTGGGCACGGGGGTAGCCCTCCGGAAAGAGTGCCTTGTTCCCCTGGAGGTAGACGGGAGGGAGGTCACTGGGTACTGGGACACGGGCGCAGAGGTAACACTGGCCCGGCCCGGGGTGGTGGCCCCAGATCGGATGGTGCCCAACACCTTCCTGACCCTGAGAGGTGTGAGTGGGACCCCATTCAAGGTGCCCGTGGCGAGGGTACACCTGAAGTGGGGGGCCAAGGAGGGCCCCAAGGACGTGGGGGTACATCCCCATTTGCCCACAGAGGTGCTAATGGGGGGGACCTCGAGGACTGGCCTAGCAACGCCCGGGGTGCCCTGGTCATGACCCGTAGTCAGAGTCGGCGCAGGGCACTGCACCGACAACGGGGAGGGTACTCGGCCCGAGGTGCAGGGCCCTGACCTGGTGGGGAGGGAACGCCCACGGACACAGTTCAGAGAGGCTGCGGCCTCAGACCCAGCCGGTGAGAGAGAGCAGGTCCCCATCCCTGTCCCAGCTGCTGAGTTCCAGGCCGAGGTGCAGAAAGATCCCTCCTTGCGGAAGATAAGGGATCTGGCCGACCTCAGTGGGGGACAGACCATGGGGGGAGGTGGCCGGAAAAGGTTCTTGTGGGAGAAGGGGTTCCTGTACCGAGAATGGGCTCCCCCAGGGAAAATGGAGTCAGGGGGGATCAGGAGGCAGCTGGTGGTTCCCCAGAAGTATCGCCGCCAGCTGCTGTGCCGGGCCCATGACATCCCCCTCGCAGGCCACCAGGGAGCCTGGCGTACCCAGCAGCGGCTGCTACAAAACTTTTACTGGCCTGGGGTCTTTACCCATGTCCGGCAGCACTGCCGCTCCTGTGACCCCTGCCGGGGGGGGGCGGGGGAGGAAGGCCTGGGACAGGGGGAAAATGCCTGTAGGACCCTTGCCCAGCACAGAGGAGACTTTCCAGAGGGGGACCAGGGTCAAAAGGGGGGCTCTAAACCAAGAGAGCCCGAAGCGCAGCCCCTCAGCCTGGAACGTGGGGAGAAGCCCCCAGCCCAGCTTGAACCCCAGGGGTACTGGGGTGGGGAAAGGGCACGAGCTGCATAAGCCTTCTCAGCTGCAGACTGCGAGCGCCCTCGAGTCCCCCCGACCTAAAGCGGGGCAGGAAACTGGAATGGCCTGGGGTAACGCTTCCCCCATTACTGGCGGGGCCCTGGGGCCTCTGTGGGAATGTAGGTGGGTTCGAACTTCCCCAGGTCACTGGCTGGAGTGACCCCGCTCAGTTCGGTCTCGAAGCGGGGAGAGGTGTGACGAAGTGGGACTGTTCGTACTGGGGGCTGGGAATGCTGGGTGCAGATCTTAAGTATCTAGCAAAGCAAAAGGCCAGTGCAACCGAATGCCTGACACTCTGTCTCCTAGCAACTGATGGCCTGGACACCTCCCCTGCAAAGGTGCAACTAAAGGTGTTGGAGACAAAGGGGTCAGGTGACCTCCTGGCCCGGGAAAGGAGTGAGCAGAGAGGAGGGGCCGGAGGGGGTTGGGCAGACTGGAGCTGGCTGGGGAAAGGAGGGAAGCAGAGACAGGGCTCTGATCCCCAATGGGGGCTGTGGGGTTCCTGAGGCCCCAAGATGGACCTAACCGGGGGGATCCTGTTATCTGTGCCTGCAAGACCTGTGTTCCTGTCGTCTAAATAAACCTTCTGCTTTACTGGCTGGCTGAGAGTCCTGGTGAATCGGCAGGGAGCCCGGGGGTGCAGGGCCTGACTCCCCCACACTCCGTGGCAACTCTAGGAGGGTGGTGAAGCACTGGAATGGGTTACCTAGGGAGGTGGTGGAATCTCCTTCCTTAGAGGTTTTTAAGGGCAGGCTTGACAAAGCCCTGGCTGGGATGATTTAGTTGGGAATTGGTCCTGCTTTGAGCAGGGGGTTGGACTAGATACCTCCTGGGGTCCTTCCAACCCTGTCCTTCTATGATTCTATGAGGTGACATGATCACATGTCGCTGCAGTGTCAAAGCAGCATCCCATGAAACTTCTCAGGAAGGAGGAAGATTACTATCTTTCAAGTCCTATTGTCTTTCCTAATGGCCCATCCAGGCTGATTGCCCACTGTTTGGGGGCATTCCCCCAGTGCAAGCACTTTTGTAATTTATACAGAGCCCATATTCCTAACTTCTGATACAGAAATCATAGAATCATAGAATCATAGAATCTCAGGGTTGGAAGGGACCTCAGGAGGTCATCTAGTCCAACCCCCTGCTCAAAGCAGGACCAAACCCAACTAAATCATCCCAGCCAGGGCTTTGTCAAGCCTGACCTTAAAAGCCTCTAAGGAAGGAGATTCCACTACCTCCCTAGGTAACCCATTCCAGTTCTTCACCACCCTACTAGTGAAAAAGTTTTTCCTAATATCCAACCTAAACCTCCCCCTCTGCAACTTGAGACCATTACTCCTTGTTCTGTCATCTTCTACCACTGAGAACAGTCTAGATCCATCCTCTTTGGAACCCCCTTTCAGGTAGTTGAAAGCAGCTATCAAATCCCCCCTCATTCTTCTCTTCTGCAGACTAAACAATCCCAGTTCCCTCAGCCTCTCCTCATAAGTCATGTGCTCCAGCCCCCTAATCATTTTTGTTGCCCTCCGCTGGACTCTCTCCAATTTATCCACATCCTTCTTGTAGTGTGGGGCCCAAAACTGGACACAGTACTCCAAATGAGGCCTCACCAGTGCTGAGTAGAGGGGGATGATCACATCCCTCGATCTGCTGGAAATGCCCCTACATATACAACCCAAAATGCCATTAGCCTTCTTGGCAACAAGGGCACACTGTTGACTCATATTCAGCTTTTCGTCCACCGTAACCCCTAGGTCCTTTTCTGCAGAACTGCTGCCCAGCCATTCGGTCCCTAGTCTGTAGCAGTGCATGGGATTCTTCCGTCCTAAGTGCAGGACTCTGCACTTGTCCTTGTTGAACCTCATCATATTTCTTTTGGCCCAATCCTCTAATTTGTCTAGGTCCCTCTGTATCCTATCCCTACCCTCCAGCGTATCAACCACTCCTCCCAGTTTAGTGTCATCTGCAAACTTGCTAAGGGTGCAGTCCACACCATCCTCCAGATCGTTAATGAAGATATTGAACAAAACCGGCCCCAGCACCGACCCCTGGGGCACTCCACTTGATACCGGCTGCCATCTAGACATGGAACCATTGATCACTACCCGTTGAGCCCGACCATCTAGCCAGTTTTCTATCCACCTTACCGTCCATTCATCCAGCCCAGACTTCTTTAACTTGCTGGCAAGAATACTGTGGGAGACTGTATCAAAAGCTTTGCTAAAATCCAGAAATAGTACATCCACTGCTTTCCCCTCATCCACAGAGCCGGTTATCTCGTCATAGAAGGCAATTAGGTTAGTCAGGCATGACTTGCCCTTGGTGAATCCATGCTGACTGTTCCTGATCACTTTCCCCTCCTTTAAGTGGTTCAGGATTGATTCCTTGAGGACCTGTTCCATGATTTTTCCAGGGACTGAGGTGAGTCTGACTGGCCTGTAGTTCCCTGGATCTTCCTTCTTCCCTTTTTTAAAGATGGGCACTACATTAGCTTTTTTCCAGTCATCCGGGACCTCCCCCGATCGCCATGATTTTTCAAAGATAATGGCCAATGGTTCTGCAATCTCATCGGCCAACTCCTTTAGCACCCTCGGATGCAGCGCATCCGGCCCCATGGACTTGTGCTCGTCCAGCTTTCCTAAATAGCCCCGAACTACTTCTTTCTCCACAGAGAGCTGGTCACCTCCTCCCCATACCGTGCTGCAGAGTGCAGCTGTCTGGGAGCTGACCTTGTCTGTGAAGACAGAGGCAAAAAAAGCATTGAGTACACTAGCTTTCTCCACATCCTCTGTCACTAGGTTCCCTCCCTCATTCAGCAAGGGGCCCACACTTTCCTTGACTTTCTTCCTGTTGCTAACATACCTAAAGAAACCCTTCTTGTTACTCCTAACATCTCCGGCTAGCTGCAACTCCAAGTGTGATTTGGCCTTCCTGATTTCACACCTGCATGCCTGAACAATACTTTTATACTCCTCCCTGGTTATTTGTCCAATCTTCCACTTCTTGTAAGCTGTTCTTTTGTGTTTAAGACGAGCAAGGATTTCACTGTTAAGCCAAGCTGGTCGCCTGCCATATTTACTTCTCTTCCTACACATCGGGATGGTTTGTTCCTGCAACCTCAATAAGGTTTCTTTGAAATACAGCCAGCTTTCCTCGACTCCTTTCCCCGTCATGTTATTCTCCCAAGGGACCTTGCCCATCAGTTCCCTGAGGGAGTCAAAGTCTGCTTTTCTGAAGTCCAGGGTCTCTGTTCTACTGCTTTCCCTTTTTCCTTGTGTCAGGATCCTGAACTCGACCATCTCATGGTCACTGCCCCCAGGTTCCCATCCACTATTGCTTCCTCTACTATTTCTTCCCTGTTTGTGAGCAGCAGGTCAAGAAGAGCTTTTCCCCTAGTTGGTTCCTCCAGCACTTGCACCAGGAAATTGTCCCCTACACTTTCCAGAAACTTCCTAGATTGCCTGTGCACTGCTGTGTTGCTCTCCCAGCAGATATCGGGGTGATTAAAGTCACCCATGAGAACCAGGGCCTGTGATCTAGCAACTTCTGTTAGTTGCTGGAAGAAAGCCTCGTCCACCTCATCCCCCTGGTCCGGTGGTCTGTAGCAGACTCCCACCACGACATTACCCTTGTTGTTCATACTTCTAAATTTAATCCAGAGACACTCAGGTTTTTCTGCAGTTTCATACCGGAGCTCTGAGCACTCATACTGCTCTCTTACGTACAACGCAACTCCCCCACCTTTTCTGCCCTGCCTGTCCTTCCTGAACAGTTTATATCCATCCATGACAGTACTCCAATCATGTGAGTTATCCCACCAAGTCTCTGTTATTCCAATTACATCATAATTCCCTGACTGTGCCAGGACTTCTAGTTCTCCCTGCTTGTTCCCCAGGCTTCTTGCATTAGTGTATAGGCATTTAAGATATCTCGCTGATTGTCCCGCTTTCTTGGTCTGAGACAGGAGTCCTCCCCTCTTGTAATCTCCTGCTTGTGCTTCCTCCCGGTATCCCACATCCCCACTTACCTCGGGGCTTTGGTCTCCTTCCCCCGGTGAACCTAGTTTAAAGCCCTCCTCACTAGGTTAGCCAGCCTGCTTGCAAAGATGCTCTTCCCTCTCTTCGTGAGGTGGAGCCCGTCTCTGCCTAGCAATCCTTCTTCTTGGAAGACCATCCCATTGTCAAAGAATCCAAACCCTTCTCTCCGACACCATCTGCGTAGCCATTCGTTGATTTCCACGATTCGACGGAAATGATACATCCATACAGATAGGATAATCCCATTCAGTAAATCAGAACCTTTCCAATGATATCTCACATAACCCATCTTGCATAAAACATACCTTAGTTATGCCATATTCATAGAACAATATTTCTATGAAGAATATGGGGCATAATGTCACAGGGGTGAAGAAGCATGTGGACAAGGGCGATCCAGTGGATATAGTGTACCTGAACTTTCAGAAAGCCTTTAACAAGTTCCCTCATCAAAGGTTCTTAGGCAAAGTAAGTTGTCATGGGATAAGAGGGAAGGTCTTCACATGGACCAGTAACTGGTTTAAAGATAGGAAACCAAAGGTAGGAATAAATGGTGAGTTTATGAAGAGAGATAAATAGCAAGGTCCCCCAACAATCCGTACTGGGACCAGAGTTGATCAACATATACATAAATGATCTAGAAAAGGGGGGAAACAGTGAAGTGGCCAGATTTGCAGATGATACAAAACTAAAGATCGTGAAATCCAAATCTGAATAGGCCCTCCTTGTTCCCAGATGTATAACTCTGTGTTGGGCTGTGTGAAAATGCATTTTGTTTGAATGGGCTCCATTTGCCAAACCAACTCTCCGGAACTCTCTGTATGACTGCCCTGTCCTCATCGTTATTTACCATTCTGCCAATCTTTGTGTCATCAGTACATTTTTATCAGCAGCAATTTTGTATTTACTTCCAAGTCATTGAAAAAATGTTGAATAGCCTCAGACCTAGTACTGATCCCTGCAGAGCCCCATTAGAAAAACCCTCATTCGAGGAGCCCTTTGACAATTACTTTTTAAGATCTCTCAGTTAGCCATTAGCCTGTTCTCAATCCCTTTAACCTGTGCTCCATTGATATTGTATAGTGCTGATTTTTAATCCAAATGTCCTGCGGTACTTGTATGCATAAACAGGGGAATCTCAAGTTGGAGGAGAGAGGTTATTTTACCTCTGTATTTGGCACTGGTGCAACCACTGCTGGAATCCTGTGTCCAGTTCTGGTGTCTAACATTCAGGAAGGATGTTGCTAAATTGCAGAGGGTTCAGAGAAGAGCCATAAGAATGATTAAAGGATTAGAAAACATGCCTTGTAGTGATAGACTTTAGGAGCTCAGTCAATGTCGCTTAAAGAGGTTAAGGGTGGTTTGAGGAAAAGTCTATAAATACCTACCTGGGGAAGAAACAATTCAATCTAGCAGAGAAGGTCTAACATGTCCAATGGCTGGAAGTTGAAACTAGACAAATTCAGACTGGAAAGAAGGCGTCCATTTTTAACAGTGAGAGGAATTAACCATTGGAACAATTGACCAAGATCGTGGTGGATTGATTCTCCATCACTGGCAATTTTTAAAATCAAGATTGGACATTTTAATAAAAGGTTTGCAGTAGGCATTATTGTGTGGAAGTTCTTTGGCCTGAGTTAGACAGGAGGATCAGACTAGAAGATCCCAATGGGCCAATCTTGCCTTGGAATCTATGAAAAACAACACCTTACACAAGTCTAAGTTTGTTACATCTATGTTTGACATGGCCCATTTTCCATAAAGCATTGTTAACCTGCTTTAAATATATTCCCGTCCTTTAATTCTTTATTGATTGATTCCCATATCAGTTTGATCCGAGCCTGCTGATTGAAAAATACTTATGTTTGGTTCCTGCATTCAGCTGGCATCAATCCAGCTTTTCTATCTCTCTAGGAGTCTCACTTACCTCAGATCTGGCAAGCCTCAGCACAGCATAAAAGACTACAAAGAGCAGACAGAGGAGGAGTGAACTCATTTCCCCGGGCTCAGGCACTAAGACACTCTCAATACAGGCACTCTCAAAGCAGCAATAAGTACCCAGGCTACACCTGAGGGCAGGTTGCTGCTCTGGCACCAGGCAGGCGCTGATGTCATCTCTAGGTCACAATGGGGCTGCCCTCCTGCAATCTCCCGCTAGTCTGTGAGGTGTCAATGCTGTACTTAGATCAGGAGATGGGATGGGGCAACCGCCCAAGTGGGCTGAGCTCAGAATAAGGCAGGAGAGAGGGCATCAGGTTTCCCAGGAAAACCCTGGGTCTTTTCCGAGCTCTATGATTCTCAAGCCCTTAGGCAAGGGACATTTTTTCCCTACTTGTGGGAACTCCTAAAACCCTTGTGACTGAGGCAGAATCTCCCAGCCTGAAGTGAGAAGCAGCCCTGAAGTGATTCTCTAGTGCTACCAGTGCAGAAAAACATTCATGGTATCGCCAACCCAAGCATTCCAACACCATGAGCTGGGCCCCACCAAAATCATGAGATTGGCTTCAAAATAATGAGATCTTCAAAAACATTCATCTGGGGACCTCTTCATTTGCCTTCTGGTATCTGAGCCGCTAGGGTGCACTCAATTCATGTTCTCCAGCTTCTCTTTGCAACCACGAGGGCTTAAAATTGGCTAACAAATAAAATAAAATAAAGAGCAGAGATTCTCAGATAAATCACTTGACTCCAGCAGTGGGCGCTTTAAGAAAAGCACCCTATATCATAAGATAATAAAGAGCCCTACCTCTTATCTAACATGTTCAATCAGTAGATCTCAAAGCACGTTACAAAGGAGGTCTGTAGCATTAGCCCCCTTTTCGAGATGGGAAATTGAGGCACAGAGAAGAGCAGTGACTTGCCTAAGGTCACCCAGGAAGACAATAGCAGAGCCAGGACTAGCACTTAAGTCTCCTGAGTTCCATCTAGTTCTCTATCCACTAGGCCACAGTGCATTTGAAGTAAGGGATCATAGTCAATACATTCCTGTAATGGTTATTTTGGGCTCTTCCAATACCGTCGTTATTGAAGTTACACATTTTGACCTGTGGTCTGTGCTGGTACAGGGGCATCCTTGTTAAAATGAGTTTCTCACAGCAGGTTGCATCTGAGTTCTTGTTAGGCCTGAACACAAGTTAACTGGACCATGTCTCCGATGTCCCCATGGGAAAGTTTAAAAGCCATTGAAGGCCTTGCAGTGCACTGACATACTGGGATTTTCAGAAAGCCTTTGACAAGGTCCCTCAGCAAAGGCTCTTAAGCAAAGTAAGCTGTCATGGGATAAGAGGAAGGGTCCTCTCAAGGATCAGTAACTGGCAGAACCATAGGAAACAAAGCGTAGGAATACTGCATGCAGATGTGATCTCCCCATCTCAAAAAAGATACTTGGAATTGGAAAAGGTTCAGAAAAGGGCAACAAAAATGATTAGGGGTGTGGAACAGCTTGCATAGGAGGAGAGATTAATAAGACTGGGACTTTTCATCTTAGAAAAGACAACTACAGGGGATATGATAGACGTCTACAAAATCATGATTTGTGTGGAAAAAGTAAATAAGGAAGTGTTATTTACTCCTTCTCAGAACAGAAGAACTAGGGGTCACCACATGAAATGAATAGGCAGCAGGTCGAAAAGAAACAAAAGGAAGTATTTCTTCACACAATGCACTGTCAACTCCTTGCCAAAGAATGTTGGGAAGCCAAGACTATAAGAGGATTCAAAAAAGAACTAGATAATTTAATGAAAGATAGGTCCATCAATGGCTATTAGCCAAGATGGGCAGGGATGCCCCACCATGCTCTGAGGGTCTCTAGGTTCTGTTTACCAGAAATTGGAAATGGATGACAGGGGATGGATCACTTGATGATTCTCTGTTCTGGTCATTCCCTCTGAAACACCTGGCATTGGCCACTGTCGGAAGACCGGATACTGGGCTAGATGGACCTTTGGTCTGACCCAGTGTGGCCATTCTTATGTTACAGCTGTTCAGCCTCCTTGATACCTGTGATGTCATAATCCTGCTCAGTTCTCCAGTCTTCCATGGAGTCTGGATGGAAAGACAGGGTAGATGTCACCTAGTGAGCTGGGCCTGTAAGAGCAACCAGTGTTCAGGCAGAGAGGGGCTCCTGGGAGAGCAGAGTCAGGGCTCCGTTAAAGAGCCAGAGACAAGGGCCTGGCCTGAGTGTAACCCACCAAACTTTGATTACACCCGTACCCGTAATAATTCCATTGTATTGCAGGGACAGTGAGCAGGTTCAGTCTGTTCTGACAGCGGAACTCCCACCTGTGGAGACCACCACAAATATGCAAATTGGGACAGTTGGGGATGCCAGTAGCCTGAGTTGCTCCGATGTGGAGGAAAGACACCACAGTGTAGTAAAGCTGCTCAAACTAAACAAAAAAAATCCTTCTGTTGATAAGACGACAATCCGTGGGTTAACTAAGACGCCTCATAAATCGAAACATGCTCTTATCATTACAGCAATACAGCACATACCAGTCAAAGAAAAATAACAGTATCTAACATACAGATTTCTTCAGTACTGAAAGGTACACGGGCCACTAATCCTATGCATTGAAAGCATGCGCTGCTTATTTGGCATTTATGTCCTCACACCCTCCTGAGCTGACCAAGCAGCAAGCACTCTGTTCTTTGAATAGGCTGGGATCCTTCTCCTGGCAGTTATCTGCTTGCTGCAGGTAGCCAAAGCAGGCCTGCGAACATCAGCCCTCGGGGAAGAGATCTTCAGCGCCCTTCCAATATGGCAGTCTCTCTCTGGTGCTGGCTGAACTGGCGGAACTGGAGGTTCAAATCAAGTCTCTGGAGTACATCCACAGCAGGGATCGGCCATCAGTGCTATGTTTAGATGGAGTTGAGGCATCAGCCTTTTATAATCTCTTGCCAAAAGATTAGGCACATTGTTCATTTTTACAGTTCTTGGTAATAGCAGCACATTAGATACAAAAATTACCATTAGCAATAACAACAAATTCATTGCAAGTGTCCATTTACAATCATTTTTGCTATGCCACACCTTTGGCTCAATACCATGTGCTTGGGGCGGCACCTTGGGAGGGGGCGTCGATCGGGGTTTGTTTTTGTTGTTTTTGGTTTGGCCAGGCGGCACTGGGGGGGGCGGGGACTTGGGCGGTGCGATGCGATGCTGGGGGGCGGGAACTTGGGCGGTGCTGGGAGGGCGGGGACTTGGGCGGCGCGACGGGACGCTCGGGGGGCGGGGACTTGGGCGGTGCGACGGGACGCTCGGGGGCGGGGACTTGGGCGGCGTGACGTGACGCTCGGGGGCGGGGACTTGGGCGGCGCGACATGACGCTCGGGGGGGTGGGGACTTGGGCGGCACGACGCTCGGGGGGGCGGGGACTTGGGCGGCGCGACGCGACGCTCGGGGGCGGGGACTTGGGCGGCGCAACGCGACGCTCAGGGGGGGCGGGGACTTGGGCGGTGCGACGCAACGCTCGGGGAGGGGTCGGGCGGCGCTCTTTTTTTTTGCTTGGGGCGGCAGAAATGTTAGAGCCGGCCCTGGGCAGGATCCCCAACTGACCAAACCCAAATATCTGTCCTGGATTCCCCCTTTCTCCCCACACCTCTTGCCTGCCCTCTCCCTGGCCGGCTGGGAGGCCAGGGACCCGGAAAGCTTGTGGCTTTGGGCGGGAGCTGGGAGGGTTTGTTCAGCTTCCCCCAGTGTAGGGAAATACCTGGCCAGAGCCGGCTTAGTGCCAGGGGTGCCAGGAACCCTGGGACCACGAGGGAGAGCCCTGGCATTTCGAGCACTAGCCGGTGGTCGGAGCAGTAAGGAACAACCAATGAATGGAGCCACGAGCTCTGTCTGTGGCCCTGTCTCTCTCTGTGGGTGTGCCCCATCAGCCCAACAGGGCCTGGTCAGAACAGGGGGCCTCGGGCCCTCCCTTCCATGGGGCTGTGTCCAGGCAAGCTCTGCTGAGAGCGCAGGACAGCTTGCGGCTGAGGGGGGTTGGGGAGGGTCCTCCTACCATCCTGCTTCTCCAGGAGAAGCTGTGCTGAGTCACCATGGCCACCCAGATGACCGGGACCAGAAGGACGCAGGTGTACATCACCCAGGAGCTGTCCCAGCAGGCACAGAACCAGCTCTACATGATCCCCACTACCGCGTCAAACATGCTGGGAAGGACGGTCTGGACGCGCACTGGGGGTGGAGATGCTACACTCCCTGCTGCTGCTGTGGCTGGATCTCTCCTGAGGGGCTGTTTGTTCCAGTGACGCATCATAAAGGGCCAGGACCAGGCGGGTCCTGACATCACAAAAGGACTGCAGGCATCAGAGGTGGGCAAGACCCTGGCTCCCTGCAGTCCCTCCCCAGCACCCCATGAAGGTACTTAGAGACTGTGACTGAGTCACCCCGTAACCTTCTCTTCATTAAGCAAAAGAGATTGAGCTCCTGAGTCTCTCACTAGGCGGCAGGGTTTCTAACCTTTGAATCAGTCTTGAGGCTTTTTTCTGACTTCTCTTTCATTGATAACATCCTTCTGGAAGGGCATTCACCAGCATAAGCCCTTGGAGAATGGCATTAAATTGGAGTAACACCACAGTGAATCAGGCAGGCGCTGTGAGGCTCTGGATGGGACTGGTCCCCAGACCGGGTGTCTGTCTGTCAACATCCACCGGCCAATGTCAGAAGACGAGATACTGAGCTAGATGGACCTTTGGTCTGACCCAATATGGCCGTTCTTATGTGCCACCATCTTCCACCCTGGCACTGTTCAATTTAGAGACAGGGAGAGGAGAATTTTCAGAAGAAAATCTGATTAAGCAATTCTCTGCTCAGTATGACTAAGGATATCTCCATTTACTGTACACATTCACACAACATTGCCCATGCTTGCATTTTATCAGGAGATTGGCGACATTTGATGCAAAGCCTCAATTGCTGGAGTAACGTGATTATATGAGACTCTCAGCTTCCATGACAACAATAAGTAAGTTTCTGGCATTCATGGTTGTTCAGAAAAGAAAAAATGTGACCCAAGTGCATCCTAAAGATTGAAAACCCAGAAGGTGAATAAACAGAATCCAAAGTTATTTATTTTTTAATCATGGTTTTGGAACAAATCTCTCCATTTTTATGGGACCTGACTCAAGATTTTTGCACTCTGGAGGGTCATAATACTGAAATTATATAGTACAAACTTCTGTTTGCAACACATTTGTGACCTCTTGATAACCCTCTTATTTTTCATATAGAGTTTAAATAAATAAAAGTAAACTGAGTTGTGGAGTTTTATTTTTGATAAATCTGGGAATTAGAGCGACAGCCATTCCTGTGTTATTATTAGAGCTGGTCCAAATTTTCAAAAGAAATATTTTTGCTGAATTTGCTGACTGGGCCAAGACAACACAGAGCCTAGAGCCAGGTCGCTTGACGAGACATGTCTGCTGATGCACAGCCTACCTTGTGTAGCGTGTATGTGTGTGTCTGTGAGAGAGCGACAGGCAGACAGTGCATGCAGGTACCCCTTCATGGGCTACAACTCTGCCTGACACAACCTGCCAGGCGTTGCCGTTGTCTTTGGCAGTACGCTGTACTCTGGTCGGAGCAGGCAATATAAAACTCAGCGTAACATTTCTCGTCAGGTTTAGGTCACAATCATCCACTTTTTCTGGGTACTAGACCTGCATGTTGGGACATCATTAAACCAAGGCTATTTTTAAGGTACATGCAGGCCCCCATGGGGGTGGGGTGGCAGCAGGGCCTTGGGGAGAAGGGGCAGTGTGGGGTGGGGGACTCAGGGAGAAGGGGCAGGATGGAGGCACAGCCTCGGGGTGAAGGGGCCGCGTGGGGGCAGGGGATTGAGGAGGAGGAGTGGGATGGGGGCAGGGGTTCAGGGAGAAGGGGCAGGGTGGGAGCAGGGCTTTGGGGAGAAGTGGTGGGGTCAGGGCCTCAGGGAGAAGGGGTGGTGTGGGGTCAGGGCCTCAGGGAGAAGTGTGCCAGGCTCAGATGTAATGACATGGGCCTATATCTTCAAAGGGTGTCTAGGCAACTAACGCTCAATGATAAGATTTAGACCCTGGTCCTTGTGCCAATGGGCTGGCAATGTAATTTCCAGCCTGGCACATGGCAGGGGGCAGGGGCAAACAGCGGTGCGTAGGAGATGGATAAAGAAGGACCAAGGTTACAGCCAGCTGGTTGTTTACTGAGGTCCCCACTTCAGCAAAGTGCCTTGACTTCAGTGGAACTCGAAGAGCTTCAGTTGCTTAGAACAGGAGTACTTGTGGCACCTACAACAGGGTGCTGGCTAGGAAAGGCAAGCCAGGCCCGTTAGCCCTGTTCAAGAGGAAAAAGGGTTAGTTGGGCTGGCTGAGGGGCCATGCCCTAATTACCAGAGTGGCTTCACCTGCAGGTCTGGGTAGCCAGCCTGCCCTATAAAGCTGGCTAAGAGACAGGAAAGGGAGGGGTCTGGGGTCGAGATCCCTGCTGGCTGGGAGGCTAGTAGTCTCCAGGAATGTTGGTCTCTGTAAATACTTGTAAATAATAGGTGGTGGGAACGGACACAAACAATAAAAGGACACGGGTGCAGTGCCTCAGCTGGTCTCTGGGTGTTTTTGGTGCCTAGACTGGTGTTACATGTGGGGACTCATCCAGGATTTGACGCCAGCGACTGTGGTTGGTGACCCTGGAGATGGAAGAGACCCTAAAATGGCTGGTGAAGCAGCAGGAGGAGATGAAGCAGACCTTGGTCATAGAATCATAGAATCTCAGGGTTGGAAGGGACCTCAGGAGGTCATCTAGTCCAACCCCCTGCTCAAAGCAGGACCAAACCCAACTAAATCATCCCAGCCAGGGCTTTGTCAAGCCTGACCTTAAAAACCTCTAAGGAAGGAGATTCCACTACCTCTCTAGGTAACCCATTCCAGTTCTTCACCACCCTACTAGTGAAAACGTTTTTTCCTAATATCCAACCTAAACCTCCCCCTCTGCAACTTGAGACCATTACTCCTTGTTCTGTCATCTTCTACCACTGAGAACAGTCTAGATCCATCCTCTTTGGAACCCCCTTTCAGGTAGTTGAAAGCAGCTATCAAATCCCCCCTCATTCTTCTCTTCTGCAGACTAAACAATCCCAGTTCCCTCAGCCTCTCCTCATAAGTCATGTGCTCCAGCCCCCTAAATCATTTTTGTTGCCCTCCGCTGGACTCTCTCCAATTTATCCACAACCTTCTTGTAGTGTGGGGCCCAAAACTGGACACAGTACTCCAAATGAGGCCTCACCAGTGCTGAGTAGAGGGGGATGATCACATCCCTCGATCTGCTGGAAATGCCCCTACTTATACAACCCAAAATGCCATTAGCCTTCTTGGCAACAAGGGCACACTGTTGACTCATATTCAGCTTTTCGTCCACCGTAACCCCTAGGTCCTTTTCTGCAGAAACTGCTGCCCAGCCATTCGGTCCCTAGTCTGTAGCAGTGCATGGGATTCTTCCGTCCTAAGTGCAGGACTCTGCACTTGTCCTTGTTGAACCTCATCAGATTTCTTTTGGCCCAATCCTCTAATTTGTCTAGGTCCCTCTGTATCCTATCCCTACCCTCCAGCGTATCAAACCACTCCTCCCAGTTTAGTGTCATCTGCAAACTTGCTAAGGGTGCAGTCCACACCATCCTCCAGATCGTTAATGAAGATATTGAACAAAACCGGCCCCAGCACCGACCCTTGGGGCACTCCACTTGATACCGGCTGCCAACTAGACATGGAACCATTGATCACTACCCGTTGAGCCCGACCATCTAGCCAGTTTTCTATCCACCTTACCGTCCATTCATCCAGCCCAGACTTCTTTAACTTGCTGGCAAGAATACTGTGGGAGACTGTATCAAAAGCTTTGCTAAAGTCCAGAAATAATACATCCACTGCTTTCCCCTCATCCACAGAGCCGGTTATCTCGTCATAGAAGGCAATTAGGTTAGTCAGGCATGACTTGCCCTTGGTGAATCCATGCTGACTGTTCCTGATCACTTTCCCCTCCTCCAGTTGGCCCAACAGTCCGAGAAGCAGGCCTTCCTGACCTGGCAGGTGGAACAACAATGGAGCCTGCAGGATTTTATCAGGGAGCATACCTGAGCTCCTCCCTGCTCAGAGCCGCATGGTAAGCGGGCGGGGCTGTGGAGCTCTGGTCCCACCGGAGCCATGCCACTGCAGCACTGTCCAGGGGCCAGGGTAGCTTCTGGATGCGGTGCACTGAGGCGCTGAGAGAGAGGAGAGGCAGGGGTAACCCACAAGCGGCCCTGGACAGAGCTAAAGCGGCGTGGCTCGGGCGGGGCCTGAGCTCCTCCTCATTCGGAGCTGCGTGGTAAGCAGGGCCGGCTCCAGGCAGCAGCCTACCAAGCACGTGCTTGGGGCAGCACCTCGGGAGGGGGCGACGATCGGGGTTTGTTTTTGTTGTTTTTGGTTTGGCCAGGCGGCGCTGGGGGGCGGGGCGGGGACTTGGGCAGTGCGATGCGTCACTGGGGGTCGGGGACTTGGGTGGTGTGACGGGGTGCTGGGGGGGCGAGGACTTGGGCGGGGTCGGGGCATGCGACACTAATAGGGGGGGCGGGGAACTGTCTTGGGCGGGGCGAATTGCTGACGCTGGGGGGTGGCTGGGGACTTGGGCGGACGCGGATGCGACGCTGGGAGGGGCGGGGACATTTACTTGGGCGGCTGCGATTGCGGACGCTACGGGTGATGGGGGTCGGGGGCGGCGCTCTTTTTTTTTGCTTGGGTGGGCCGGACAGTAGTGAGAAAGGTTAGAAGGCCAGGCCCTGGCAGGTTGGATTGTGGGCTGCGGTAGGGTTTCAGCCCCGGGTAAAAAAGCGCCCGAATCAGGCCCTGGGCCTGGCTGTGGGGGTGAGGTGCCCCCTTGTGCCATGCACAGCTCGTCTGCGCGGACAGCATTGCTGTGCTCCGGGGCAGTCTCCTTCCCCCCGCCCCCCCATCCCGTGGGGGCTGCCGTACGGGGCGCTCCGAGGGTCAGCCTAGCCCGAGATCTCTCTGTGGGTTGGTTTTTCTGGTGTTTGAGTTGCTTAATCCATCAGGGCATGGAGAAAAGAAGCTCAAATATAACGAAGGTAATTGAAATAAACAGAAGCCTCCTTCATTGCAGCAAGAAAATCCTAAACATAGCTCGGCATTCTTGTGGGCGGGAAGGACAGTCCCACCCAGGGAAAGGCTTGCGCTCTCTCCACCCTCCGCTGCCTTGCTCGCGGAGAAGCGTCTTTCCTGCCTGTAACCGCCCTGCCACTCTTCCCTTTTAAAACAGATGTAGCACTAAAGAGGCCAGCGGTGACTTTCATTCCAGATCAGGCGGTAGTTACCCCAAAGCAGTGTCTGACAGTCACCCTTACTCCTAGTTGATTTTTCCAGAGAAGACAAGCTGATGGACACTAATTTTTAGAAACGGACATAACTGCGCCTCTCCGTGGCTGCCTTCATGATGGGCCTGCACACAGCTTTGTGTGAGTACTGATTTCCCCGCACTTAAAAAGATTTGATAGGAAATAAACTCTCTAGCAAATAAAGTTTACTGGCGGACTACAGCAATATATACAAGAAATCTCAGTGGGAAATACATTCCTGTCATGTAACCCCTATCCAAAGTTCTGTATTGTTTTTTCTTTAAAGAGGTGGGGTAGAGTGGCTATGTTTAAACTTGAATTTAAACCAGCTGTGTTTTGGTTTTAGGTAT
>NC_059077.1:0-17052 GCF_020497125.1 Mauremys mutica
ACCCGATGCGAAGTGCAGCCGGGTCTTCGGTGGTAATTCGGCCCCAGAACGGACGGGCCCCCCGCCGCCGAATTACCGCTAAGACCGGCTGCACTTTGCAGCGGGTCCCGGGGCGGAAGGACCCCCCCGCCAGTGAAGACCAGGAGTGGAGGACGCTCCGGGAGCCCAGGCCCCGCAAGAGTTTTCCGGGCCCCCCAGAGCGAGTGAAGGACCCTGCTCCAGGGGCCCCAAAAAACTCTCATGGGGGCCCCTGCAGGGCTGGGGCCTGGGGCAAATTGCCCCTCTTGCCCCGCCCCCCTGGGTGGCCCTGGTGTCAGTTAAAGCCATGTGAGGAGGACGTAACGTTAACCATTACAGGTAATTAACCACCCAAACAGTTTACCAAGGCACTGATGGATTCTCTATCCCATGAAGTTTTTACATCAAGATGGGATGGATTTCAAAAAAGATCTGCTGTAGTTCCACCCAGGCTATCTAAGGTGTTCATTTGCCCCTCCAGCAGAGTATCTCAGCCCCTCACAATCTTTCATTGATTTAACCCACAATACCCCTTTGAGGTAGGGCAGTGATTCTAGCCCCATTTACAGAGGGGAACTGAGGCCAAATGACTTGCCTGTGGTCAGTTAGGAAGTGCACAGACTTGAACATAAGCCTACCAACTTTGAGTCTAGCATCGGTGCAGGAATCACTGGGTGAAATTTTATGCCCTGCGTTCTGCAGGTGGTCAGACAAGATGTTTTCATGGTCCCTTTTGGCCTTCATATCCACAAATCTGAATGAATCTATGAAAACACAGTAGGGGCTGACTCTGTACACAGTGTAGGCCAGGGGCCAGCAACCTTTCAGAAGTGGTGTGCCGAGTCTCCAATAATTCAACTCTAATTTAAGGTTTTGCGGCCAGTAATACATTTTAACATTTTTAGAAAGGTCCCATCTTTCTAATACAGTTCTATACTATATACACTAAACTATTCTTGTATGTAAAGTAAATAAGGTTTTTCTTTAAAATGTTTTAAGAAAGCTTCATTTAAAATTAAAATTAAAATGCCAGAGCCCCCCGGACCGGTGGCCAGGACCCAGGCAGTGTGAGTGTCACTGAAAATCAGCTCATGTGCCGCCTACCCCTGGTGTAGGCCTTCCTCTCTTGAGTAATCCCATTAGGTTAAAAAAAGCTAGTCATGTGATAAGAGCTATTCATGTCAATAAAGATTTGCCAAATCTGACCCGTTGTGCATGTTCTTGCTTCCTATGTTTTCTCAGCAGTAAGTACGGAACTCTCTGGCATCTCTTTGGGAAACAGAAATCATTATGAGACACAGTATGGAGGAAAAGTGCTTTAATAGGGCACAGTGCAGCACACCATATCGATCCATTTTCCTCTTACTTGAAAGAATGACTGAATGCACAAATAACTGAATTTTCATTTTGTAGTTTGAGCATTTTTTTCCCCATTTTTCTGAAGATGCCGCCCTAAACAAAATGAATACTGGAAAAGAGAACTCAGTGTGGCCAAGGACAGGTGCAAAAGTCAGCAAGCTGAACCCCCATCCTTTCTCATGCTACCATTTTGTACTGGCACTTGCGCCAAGGAGTAAAGATTTCTATTGAAATTTGGATCCCTGGGCCATTGTAACTGAGAGCAGAAACTGTCTATTTGGGGGGAAAGAAAAAAGCAAGATTAATCACTCAAAACCAAGTTGTTTTAAAAGGATTTACCTGTGTTGAAGCTGCTCAGAATTTCATGCAGTTGGAAGCAGCCCTGGCAGGGGATTTATGGGCAGAATGTACGTGAAGAAGTCAATGATTCATCACCAAAGCAATGTATCGCCATCCATCTTAGACACTTATGTGACTTCCATTATTGTGGTATCTGAGTATCTCAGACTCTTTAACAGAATTAGCCTCCCAACTCCTCTGGAGCAGGGAAGGGTAGCTATCACCATTTCACAGATGAAGAACAGAGCACCTGAGTGATTTGCCCACCAAAGTCTTCAGCAGAGCAGGAGTTTGAACCTGGCCTTGCAAGTCCCAGCTTAAGGCAGTAAGCTGCTGATCTTCTTTCACTGCACCTCATTCCCCTGCTACTGTACTATTCAGAGCATCTTACAGCTTACATAAAAACATGTAAAAATAAATTGGAGCCATATCCACAAGGAGAAATCTCCTTTTACACCAGCACAATCTAATCCTTCCTTCCCAACTCCATCTACTCATAGCCCATTCAATGCCACCTTCAATATCGGGAATATAGGTAGAGATCACAGCATTCCTGAATATTGATTCACCTCCTTAGATAATAACAAGGGGATTCCCATTACAAAGGGGCTGCAGAAAAAGAGTATAGACTGGGCCTGTATTGTCTTACTTCATTGTGATCTAATGTGTTTCCACATCCTCCGTAACTCCTGACCACTCTTGCTTGGGCTTGATTTTTCCACCTATGGCCTTCCAACTCCCTCTTGATCAGGTTTCAACAGTCAAGAAGTTGCCATGTGCGGTCAATACAGATGTTGGAAGCTGAGCTACATTCTGTCCATCTTGCAAGGGGTCACTGAAATAGCCAGGACCCAAATCATGTAGACAGTTCTCTCCCCAGTCTTAAGTTGTTATAAGTTTAATATAAAAAAAAACCCCATAAATGTCAAGATCCAAAAAGAATGTCTTACTATAAACCAGCAGGAAAATGACTCAGATGTTTGTGTTACATTTCTAAAATCTGAGTTTTCTTTTTGTGACTTTTGTATGAAATAACAGGGCAGGTAGTCTGATACCCTCAGCATGCTTGATACAGTGTACCTAGCTGGAAGAAGATATTGGTCCAAAAGCCTGAGTTTTGCCATATGGAACTTTTACTCTTGAGGGATTCCTGCACTACTCTGCATGTGCAGAATTTATGTCCTGTGCAGATTTCTTTGTTTCCCGCAGAAAAAAGGACTTTCTGATGGGGAAGCAAAGGGAAGCCAGTAGAGTGGTCATATGACCCTGCCCATCAGAATGTTTTGGGTGACCGGAGTAGCTGGCACAGAGGCAAATCAATGTGGGGCAGGAGGTGGAACTGGAGAAGACCCAGCTGGTTGCTCCTGCCCTGCTCTGGGCTCAGTCCTGGCTGGGATGGGGAAGATGGGATTTTCTCTTCCCCTGCACACATCCAGGGCCCAGTCAGACCCTCCCCCAGTGCAACTCATGTTTGTGGGGAAGTTGGCTCAAAAGCCTTCATAGAAGATCGTGCTCTGGATCAGGGTTTTGTGCATAGCAGAGCAGTTGCCTCACTGCCACCTATGGAAAGTGGGCTCTTGACCCAAGACACTCTCTTTTTCCCCAACAGCTCTGCTTCAGGTGTCTCCCCAATCCCCCTGCATCGGGACCACCCCGACGAGCGATCTGCACCTGGATTCCGACACCACTGAGCCCCACTCCCCCAGCATCTGGAACCCCCATGGAGCTCCCCCACACCCAGAGCCCCCCTGCCAAGCTCCATCACCCCTCACATCCAGCCCCCACCCCCTGCTGATCCCCAAGCACCTTCACCTGGTTCCCTCAGCACAGGGTTGAGGTTGGGAGAACCAGGTCCATTATCCCCAATGGGTTGACCTGGTGGCTGCAATGCTTTCCGGTTGGGCTGTCCCCCAAAGAGGATGCCAGAGGGGATGCCGTTCCCCGTCAACAGAAGCCACAAAGGAAGACTTAATAGTCAAGCTGTAGGGAGACCAATGGAGGCTCTGTAGTGAGCCCCTGGAAGCTAATTTGTGGCCACCTTCCCAACCACTGGGTCATAGGCAGCTCTCCAAGCCTGGAATGCTGTTCTGAGCAGCAGGAGCAGGAGCACTCCCCCACGGGACCAGCAACACTTTACGTCTTTGCTTTGGATTTGGAGATTTTTTCCAAATTCTGACCGAGGGGAATCAGTTTCATCTCCCCTGGATTCCAAGCTGCCAACTGGGCGCTCCGCAGCTAGCCAAGTGTATGCAGATAGACAGATTCCTAAGCAAGCATAGCATTTTCTGAACCTTTTGAGATGCAGAGAGCTAGGTAGTTATCCAAAGCAGAGCGCTGTAGTACGACCAAGACTTTTTGGGTGTAGCGGTTGGGCTGCTCAAGTCTATTTACCAGGATGGCTGAGTGGTTAAGGCATTACATTCAAGCCCCAGTAGGTGTGAGCGTATGTGGGTTTGGATCCCACTTCTAGTAGGCTGCTGCTACCCTTTGACCAACTGGTACAAAAATGAAGGCTGCTGCTTCTCTTTAGCAAAACCTTCTGTTGTCCTCCTGTACTGCGCCCAAGCCCCAAATTAATAAATAACTTCAGAAAGGTAATCATTTCACCACTGGGGGATAACAGGCCCAATCCAAAACTGCCACCAAGATGCCAGTGAGATTTGAACCCACAACCCCTGGTTTACAAGACCAGTGCGCTGACTCCTGAGCTATGGAACCGGGCAATTTAAGTACTCTGCCCAAGCCTATGTAAGGGATGCTGTGCCTGCCATCATCCCACACTCAAAGCAGCAGGCTGGTTGACGATGTCCCAAGAAGTCCTTCTTCCACCAGGGCAGGCTTAGGGCACTTACCAGAATGGCTGAGTGTTTAAGGTGTTGGACTTAAGTTCCAATACACATGTGCCTACAGGGGTTCAATCCCCACTTGTGGCAAGATCCTGTTCTCCTACCTGGTAGTGCTAAGCAGCTGGCTTCTATTCCTAGGCCATGGCATAGCTGTTATCAGGAAAGCTCCCACAGCTGGACAAGGCAAATGAATCTCCAAACTTACCTGTGTGGCAAGGCTCCATCAAGATTTGAATTCAAGTCCCCTGTTTTACAAAACCAAAAACCCAACATCAAGCAAACCACCATCACTCACGGAAGAGTACAGTTTGTGCCAAAAGTTGCTGATTTTATTCCTGGGGGAAATCTGAGCCTCTGTGCATGTGCAGACTTTATGTCCCCTGCAGATTTCTTTGCTTCCCTGCAGGAAAAAGGACTTTCTGACAGGGAAGCCAGAATAGCAGTCATGCGACTCTCCACAGCAGTATGTTTCAGATGGCCAGGGCAGCTGGCAGAAAAATAAATCACTGTGGGTTAGCGTGGCAGGACTAGGGAAGACCCTGCTGGTGGTTCCTGCCCTGCACCAAGCTCAGCTGCTAGTTCTGACTGGGCTGTTTCTGGGGAAGACCCAATCCTTGTGCTGTCAGGGTTGGGTACAGCCTCACCACTGAGTTCATGTCTGGGAGGCATGAGGCGCTGCCTAGTGATCTTCCCCCGCTGAGCTCCCCAATGCCATGCTGGAGCCTCCACACTTATTTGAGAATTACAACTTGGAGAATTTAAAAATATTTTTTGTGTTTTCCACTGAACTGACAATATCGGTCTTATCCTCTGGATTTGTGACCTTTTCTAGGGAGGAACGGGGGGGAGGGGGTTAAAGAGAAATGTGTTCTTTGCAACATGCTGAAGAAAATGCTATGCTTGCAGGAGTCGCTTATTTCACTTTTCATTTCACTCCATAAATGTGAATCATTTTCCTGGGAGAACAAACAAAAGATCATTTTGGCCAAAGTCCTATTAGTTTGGAAGTGCATCCTATCCTTCTGAGGAGTTCATTTATGGTACTAGATTGGTTTGATTTAGTGAACATGAAAAAAAAATGCACATCCCCTCAGTTGTGCATCCAATTTATTATATTCTGCCATTTTAAGAACAGAAAAAGTCATAATCTAGCCACTCCAGTATTTCCCAATGGCCAATTTTTTGTAGAGATCCTTAACATATAAGCAAATTTGGTTGGCTAGAACATTTCTATATTTTTCTTGTTCTTATTGAACACAGCAGAAAACAGCTTTATTTCAAGTATTAGCTTGCATGGAATTCCTTTACAGTGTTGGATAATGCAGTTGCAGGGTCAATTTCTGTTGCAACTAGCTCCGTGCTTAGCTCCTTGACGTTAACAGGCCAAATTCTGCTCTCATACCACTCTGAACCCTATATAACTCTATGGAAGTCTCTCACAGTGGTATCAATCTGGAGTAACTCCACTGTACTCTCATTTACAAGGGTGTAAATCCAGATTAACCACAGAAGCCACTTTTCATCTAGTAATAGTCCTACTCTACTTTCCTGCCAGAATGTAGGAGCCCAGAGACACCAAACCAACAATGGAAAACAATGATAAAAAAGGATATGTCATAATTTTGAAAAGGACTGAGTTTAAATAATGGCTATATCTGGGGGAATGTTGACCTTTTTTCTGGAATGTGTGTGTCTGTGCTACTGTGTTGGTTAGCTCCTATTTGATCTCTTCTTTTCAGAATCTTATACTGTCCCCATCTCCTTTGGATCTGAACAACTGTGTCTGGGGAGAGGGGGTTAACAGTTCAGAATTCACAGAGAACCTGAATCAGGAAAGCTTCTCTCTTCAGGTAAATACATAACCAACAGAACTTAAAGTTAAGCACATTCTTAAGTGCTTTTCCTGACCTGGAGCCACACCAGGGTAATTCAGTGTATTGCATTTGAAGCACTTCCAAATTTAAACAGTGCATAGAAGGACTATATAGATGGGACTATACTGGGAGGATTTATGAATGATAGTGTGCACATCGGGGGTGGGGGATTAGTTAAAAGCACAAAGGGCAATAACATGACATTACGTATCAGAGGGGTAGCCGTGTTAGTCTGTATCCACAACAACAACGAGGAGTCTGGTGGCATCTTAAAGACTAACAGATTTATTTGGGCATAAGCTTTCATGGGTTAAAAACCTACTTCTTCAGATGCATGGACTCCATGTATCTGAAGAAGTGGGTTTTTTACCCATGAAAGTTTATGCCCAAATAAATCTGTTAGTCTTTAAGGTTCCACCGAAAATGACATTGATTTTTAGGACCTCTCCATTGAAAGCTATGGAGAGCTCTGCTTAAAAAATGATGGTATGATATGGCCCAGGAAAGCAGTATCCTAGGGCGGGATCCAAAACCCCACTAAGTCCATAGAAAGGCTCCCAGTGACTTCAGTGGTCTGAGGAATAGGTCCTTCAGCTTCAACTTATAGGTGTAAAATAGCTGATAGTGTGAACAATGTGCTGTGGATAATTACAGCTATTACCAAGGGCCAGATCCAACTCTCATAAATCAACAGAAGCTTTTCCGATGGAAACTGGATCACTCTCTAAATTACTTGTAATCCATTAACCTTGAAATACACCAGCTCTTGTCTGGTTTGGTGCTTAAGCTAAAATCACATCCCTTCTGTTTTTCCCAGCAGCTCAAAGGTTCCTAAAGTATGAATGGATGAGTTTGTTTTGTCTAATTTCACACCCACTCAAATGCTGTTGGGTCAAAACTATGACTAGACCTGAAATGTTATTGGGGAAGAAGTTAAAATGGGGCAAAGAAGGGGGAAAGAGAAAATACAGTGATATGATTTTTTTAAAGGGTAAAATATGAAGCAGGGTGTAAACTTTTTTTCAGTCGCTTTTGCCAATTTTCTAGACAGCTGATGACTTGCATGGAAATTTTAACCAAGATGAAGACACCCTGAAGCAGGCTACATTTTTAATTCTCAAGAGGATGTCAGAGTTTATTCACAGTAATAAATGCTTTTTACTTTGTTACATTATTGTTACTTATTATGATTTGGCTTGAAGCAAAACCTAGATGCTCCAACAAACATTTTAGTTCCATTGTTCTAGGTTCTGAACATGTAGAGGTTGCCTAGACAAACAGTTGGGGGAGTGGTAAATAATGAAAGGGACAAGTCACTGATTCAGAGCGATCTGGATTGCTTGGTAAACTGGGTGCAAGCAAACAATATGTGTTTTAATGTGTCTAAATGTAAATGTTTACATCTAAGGGGAAAGAACGTAGGCCACACTTACAGGATAAGGGGCTGTTCCCTGGGAAGCTGTCACTCAGAAAGATTTGTGGAGTGTGGTGGATAATTAGCTGAACTTGAGCTCCCAAGAGACTGCTGTGTCTAAAAGAGCATAGCTCAGTGGTTTGAGTGTTGGTTTACTAAAATTAGGGTTGTTAGTTCAATCCTTGAAGGAGTCAGTTAGGGAATCCAGGGCAAAAATCTGTCTGGGTATTAGCCCTACTTTGAGCAGCGGGTTAGACTAGATGTCCTCCTGAGGTCTCTTCTCACCCTCATATTCTATGATCCTTGGATGTATATACAGGGGAATCATGAGAAGAGAGGTGATTTTACATCTGTATTTGGCAGTGGTGTGACTGTTGCTAGAAAACTGCATCCAGTTCTGGTGCCTGAAAGAGGTTGAGAAATTGGAGAGGGTCCAGACAAGAGCCATAAGAATGATTAAGGAATTAAACCAAATGCTTTATATTGATAGACTCAAAGAGTTCAATCTATTAGGCTTAACAAAGAGAAGGTTAATGGGTGACTTGATTACAACCTATACATACATACGTGGGGAACAAATACCTAATAATTGGCTCTTCAATCTAGCAGAGAAATGTACAACTTGATCCAAGACTGGAATTTAAGGTAGACAAATTCAGATTGGAATAAGGTGTGCATTTTTAACACTGAGAGTAATTAACAATTTGAACCTCTTGCCAAGGCTCACAGTGGATTCTCCATCACTGACCATTTTAAAATTAAGATTGGATGTTTTTCTAAAAGATCTCCTGTAGGAACTATTTTGGGGAAGTGCTATGGCCTGTGTTATACAGGAGGTCAGACTAGATGATCACAATGGTCCCTTCTGTCCTTGGAATTTATGAATCTGTGAAGTGGCCGCAAGCCGGGGTATAAATCTATCCCAGATTAGCCTTCTGTGCACTAAATGTCCGTGAGGACCCTGCTGCCACATACTAAAAGTTCCCAAGTGCATTTTAGTCCACTCCCATTCCAAAGAGGGAGTAGCTCAAAGTTCACTGCAGAACTTAAAAACAAGACTGTCCTTCCTCGCAGTTATAATGACATAGGGAGGTAAGCCAGATCTTTTAGACGTCTGAGCTTAGCTCAGTGGGTGCAACTTTTTAAAATTAACATATCCTAAAAAGTCAGGTAACACTTTCATTACTGCCTAAGTGACTTAGGACCCTGTCACATTTTCCAAAGGGACTTCGACTCAGATTTTTAAATCTATTTAAGCCATTGCTCCATTCAGAATCACAACACCTAAGTAACTTAGAAGCCTAGGTCTCATTTTCAGAAGTAACTTAGACAACTGGGCTCAGATCCTTAAAGGTATTTAGGCACCTAATGCCTATTGATTTCAATGGGAATTAGGCACTTAAATATCTTTGAGGATTAAGCCATAGGAGTCTAAATTTCATTGGCTTTTGGTGAGATTTAGGCACTTAAGCGCTTAAGTCTTTTTTGCAATCTGGCTGAGGCCCTAAATCACGGGTGAAATTTTTACCTCATTGCTATAAAACGAAAAGTATAATTTTTGAGCAACTTGCTCTCCTGAGAAGAGGGTTAGAAATGAATTACCACTCCCGAGTGAAAGAAATGAGCCCTCTCTTTCATTCCTTCAGCATGACAAACCTGACTGGATGAGACTAGAATTTGGTACTGTCACTTTAAATCACCTTTGGTTCCTGCATATAACTCTTCTCCTGGGTTTTAGTGCCATATTGTAATGTTAAAGTGTAAAACTCTGCATCTGCTGAGGCAGTTGGCTGGAAAAGCAAGTATGTCAATGGTAGTCCCTAGCTGCCATCACACATATGGATTTTCTGTGTTCAGCTATGCCATCTGGTAGCTAGACCTAGATTCACTCCTCATTGAATAAGGACTATCTACCATATCATTCCTTTTTCAATATGCTACCTGGTTTCATAACCTTGCTTTATAAAATTCTTCTCTGTGTGTGTGTGTGAGAGAGAGAAAATGTTCTAGTTATTAGAATATATAGATAAAACACCTTGATGCCGAATACACACACTAAATCCAATAGAAGGGTAATTAAAAATTCAACTTGCAAAGACGATGCTAGAAATATCATAATTAATACAGCTGTAGATTAGAACTTGGAAATGTACAAAATAATCTACAAATAGACACTGGTATCATCTGAGAAGGACCACTGAAGAGTATAATGAGACTATGGGTTAAGTTCCCTGCCTGTCCATTTCCCCTATTTGTGACAATCTTTGTCATGGGACTAGATTAATCTGACATTTTCTTTCCTTGTTACTATTTTTGTCATAATAACAAAATGGTGGGATTTTATGGCCTCCCCCTAAAGTGGCTATAATGGCATTAATTTGACTTTTTCAATATTTAAATGCTTTGGCCAGCTCATCGTCTCTCTAGCCCCTCCTCCAGTCCACTCCATACTACCGTCCGGTTCATCCCTACTCTTGGGATGAATCACAGCATAATGAGGAGCCAGTGAAAATACCCATTACTGGTCAGTTTAAAATCTTGGAGCCAGCCACTATAGAAGATACCTGGAAACAGGCTGCAGCTTTATGCTTCAGATAAAAAAAGATGCAAGAACCAAAAAGAGAGCAGTTTAACCCAAGCTATGGTAATTGCTAGCACTGGTACACATGCAAATACTGATACCACAGGCTTTTATTAGTTGTATACTAGCTTCCATGCTGTCTCCCAATCCAGCTTCCCATTTACTATTTCCTGCTGTTACCCTCAATTGAGTTTAGGCTGCCTTTGTAATAGACTATGGGATCTTGGGGAAGTGGCAATTTTGCAACAAAAAAACTTCAAAAACAGACTCCAAAGAGAAACTGCTGAACTTGAATTAATATGCAAACTAGATACTATTAACTGTGGCCTAAACAAAGACTGGGAATGGTTGGGTCATTACACCAATTGAATCTATTTCCCTATGTTAAGTTCTCCTCACACCTTCTATGGGCCATCTTAATTATCACTTCAAAAAGTTTTTTTTCCTCCTGCTGATGATAGCTCATCTCAATTGATTAGACTCTGCCTGTTGGTATGCATACTTCCACCTTTTCATGTTCTCTGTATGTATAAATATCCCCTGTCTGTGTGTTCCATTCTATGCATCCGAAGACATGAGCTGCAGCTCACGAAAGCTCATGCTAAAATAAATTTGTTAGTCTTTAAGGTGCCACAAGTACTCCTGTTCTTTTTGCGGATACAGACTAACACGGCTGCTACTCTGAAACCCATCTGAACATGAGCTCCCAATGTGACACAGTGGCCAAAAGAGATAATGTCATCCTGGGATGCATAAACAGGGGAATCTATCTTGAGTAGGAGTAGAAAGGTTATTTTACCTCTCTATTTGACACTGGTCTGACTGCTATTTGAATATTATGTCCAGTTCTTGTGCTCAGAATTCAAGAAGGATGTTGATCAATTGGAGAAGGTTCAGAGAAGAGCCATGAGAATGATTAGAGGATTAGAAAACATGCTTTCTAGTGAAAGACACAAAAAGCTCAATCTAGGTAATTTAACAAAGAGAAGGTTAACGAGTGACTTGATTACAATCTTTAAGTATGGTCATGGTGAACAAATATTTAACAATAGGTTCTTCAATCTAGCAGAGAAAAGTATAACATAATCCAATGACTGGTAATTTAATCTAGACAAATTCAGACAGGAAACAAGGTGTAAATACCCTGTACTCTTGTGCCATGGTAACTTCTTCTTCTTTTGTCTAACTAATGGCCCCAAAAGATTTTAGAAAATTTTAAATATTGACTTAAAGAATACAAAGAAAACCTCTGATTTCACCTGTCTGTTTATGTAGAAATCACAGAACTCATTATCATGGTATTTAAGTATTTATTTGATGAGTCCTATCACAGGATATAAACCCTTGTATGGGTATTTGAAGGAAAGAAAGGGATTAATTTGGGGTAAGTAGGAGTTATGAGAGAAATTTAGGCTAAATGTCAGGGGGGAAAAGTCTCAGCCAGGAACTCTACCGGACTCTGGTAGACATGTCCCAAGAAAAGTAGTGCAAGGACCATTGTTTGACGTATTTAAAATAGGGTAGGTCATGGCCCTTGAGATTATAGTCCAGGGAGCAATCATGTGTTGGTCAGACAGAGATGGATGCAAGGGTCTTCTAGGTATTTTGTTTCTATGGTTATTATGCTTTTTAAAAAAAAAAAACTGTCTTCCACAAACCCACCCATCCTCTTTGGCACTTTGTCCAATCTCTTACATTACAAGCATGGTTCATCATTACTTTCCCTATTTTAATTTATTCACCTCCTGGTGACTGCATCTCTACATGATGAAGCAAAACTGCTGGACCTTGAAACAGTTCTAGATTGCGAAGATGACATTGTAGTAAATCCACTTTTGAAATAAAGCCTAATCAAATATTATAAGTGGATATGTACCAAACCGAGCTCTCAAGAGTGTTTGTATTATAAACTTGGTTTTTCAAGGCTATGTTTGCATTATAATCAGCCAGACAAGATCACCTCTGCTGTAACTTCCAGCAAAGTCAAGAAAGTTCCATCAGGGATTATCTGGATCCAGTGCATTTATTATAGGGCAGATTACTATATCTATTAGTAAATTGTGAAAGTGTATTGAGCAGAAGAACCATTAGTGATTGTGAAAGTGTTCCGAGCAGAAGCACATGTATATTTGTAATGTCAGGTGACATTAAGCTTTTTCTCACTCATTTCGCTGCAATTGGAAAATGGAACTATTTCACCAGACACATCTGTGAATGTTTTCTTTGGAAATAAACCCTTTCACCCAATGCAATCAAACAGTCAGGCTGCTGGTGTGCAGACACCACTGCCTGTCATGCTGACCAATATTGTCTCTGCTATCTAGGCACGCCACTTGTCCGGTTTTAAACCAGACAGTCCTGCTTTTGTCCCCCCATCCAGTACTGAGAGAAAACCGGACGTGGGTTTGTCCAGAGTATCAGGCGGTGGGGACAAAACAATGGAGAGCACACCGCTCCGCCCCCGCCAGTGTGGCCTGGCACGTTCCATATCTGTGAGGTCATGCTGGTAAGGGCGGGGCGGAATGCTTTTCAAAATGGTGCTACGTGTGCAGCATGACCTTGCACAAACCGTGTGTGCGGGGGCAGGGGTGGAGTTGCACCATTCCTGGAAGTACCAAACTGTTTGATATTCCAGGAATGTGCGAGTGGCCACCCTGCCCCTGTCAGTCTTCATCCGTCAGTTGTCTCTTGTCTTATACTTAGGCTATTTCTACACTAGCACTTTTGTAGGTATAACATAGGCCACTTGGGTGTGAAAAATACACCCCTTTGAGCGACATAAGTTACACAGACAGACGCGCTGGTGTGGATAGCGCAGGAGACACTCTCCCACCGACATACTTACCATCGCTCGTTGAGAGTGGTTTAATGATACCGACAGGAGAGCTCTCTCCCGCCAGCACAGAGCAGCTACACGGGAGATCTCACAGCGGCGCAGGGCAGCTGCACGAATACAGCTGTGCCTCTGAACGACATTGCCTTAGAGTGTAAGCTCTATGGGGCAGGGAGCATCTTTTTCATTCAGTGTTAGTACAGCACATAGCATAGGGGGGTCCTGGTCCATTAACCCAGGCTCCTAGGTGCACCAATAATAACAAAATAATCTACTGCTGAGCAAAGATAGACACCTGAGCAAAAATTTGAGCTCAAAAGGTGAGGGTGACAGTTTGAAAATTGGAATTTGAAATTTTGCATCTTTCCAGTGTAAAAAGGGCCATGGCATTGCCCAGAACAGAGATGTGAGAGGGAACAGGGAGACAACATTGACTAAGATAAAATAGCAAAGAGCCTCTGCATGCAGGGCCGGCTCCAGACCCCAGCGCGCCAAGCGCGCGCTTGGGGCGGCATCAGGGGTGAGCTGCAGACGGTTCGCAACGGTTCGCGCGAACCGTTTGCTAAAATTAGACGCCGGACAGAGAACCGGATGCTAAAGTTCTCTGTCCGGCGTCTAATTTTAGCAAACGGTTCGCGCGAACCGTTGCGAATTCTGCCTCCACCTCCTGCTATGAATCTCCTCCTTGCTTCTCCTCCCCCACGGCTTCCCGCGAATCAGCTGTTCGCGCGGGAAGCCTGGGAGGGCTGAGAAGAAAGCAGGCTTCCCCGGCCCAGGAAGAGGACGCTGAGGTAGGAAAACGGGGGGCGGCGTGTGCCCCGGCCGGGCCCGGGCCACGCCCCCCCCCCCCCGGCCGCGCCCCTGCCCGGCCCCCCGCCCCCCCCCCCCCCGAGTCCCCCCGCGTTCCCGGCCCCGCGTTCCCGGCCACGACCCTGCCCAGCCCCCCCACCCTCCCCGGGTCCCCGCCCGACCCTCACCGGCTGCGGCACGGCCCCGCGTCCCCCACCCGTCCCCGGCCACGACCCTCCCCGGCCCCGCGTCCCGGTCTCCCCCCGAACCCCTCCCCGGCCGCCCGGCTCCGGCCGCACCCTCCCTGGGTCCCCGCCCGACCCTCCCTGGCCGCACCCCCCCCCCCCCCCCGCGTTCCCGGCCCGCGTTCCTGGCCGCGACCCTGACCGGCCCCCCCCGTCCCCGGGTCCCCGCCCGACCCTCACCGGCTGCGGCACGGCCCCGCGTCCCCGACCCCCCCCGAACCCCTCCCCGGCCGCCCGGCTCCGGCCGCAACCCCCCCCGGCCCTGCCGTGCCCCCACCTACCGGGATGCTCGGCTCTGGACACGGCCCCCCACCTCCAGCCCGGCCTGGCCCCGTGGCTCCAGCCGCCCCTGCTGTTTTGCCAGGGGGCCGGGCTCCGGCAGCGCGGGTCTGGGCGTGGCAGCGGCCCCGGCTGCCCGGCTCCAGCTCTGGCCGCAGCCCTCCCTGGCTCCACCCGGCCAGCCACCTGGCTCCGGCCGCTGGGCTCCCGCCGCATCTTCCGGCTCCGGCCGCGCGACTCCTGTCCTGGCCCAGCCACGTCCAGGCAGCGCGGTAAGGGGGCAGGGAGGGGGTGTTGGAGAGAGGGTAGGGGGTGGGGGGGTCAGAGGGCAGGGAACAGGGGGATTGAAGGGGGCAAGGGTCCCGGGGAGCAGTCAGGAAAGAGCAGGGTTGGATGAGGGGGGGGGCACTCAGGGACAGAGAGAAGGGGTAGTTGTATGGGGTAGGGGTTCTGGGGGGCCATTGAGAATGAGAGGAGGGGTTGGGTGGGGCGGCAAGGGGCAGTCAGGGGACAGGGAAGGGGGGGATGGGTTAGGGGTCTCGGAGTGTGTGTGTCAAGGAACATGAGGGGTTGGATGGGGCACGACCCCCCCCCCCCGGAGGGGGGGGGGGAGGAGGGAACCCGTTGTTAAAATTTTGGAGGGAGGAGGGAACCGGTTGTTAAAAATTTGGCAGTTCATCACTGTTTGCACCTATTTTTACAGAAGAAAAAAGCAGGACAACTTTGAAGTCTACACATACAGACCATAAACATTAAATATAAGGTCCTAAAAGGTCAGGTAGACAGAATTATTATATATCAGAGGGGTAGCCGTGTTAGTCTGGTTCTGTAGAAGCAGCAAAGAATCCTGTGGCACCTTATAGACTAACAGACGTTTTGCAGCATGAGCTTTCGTGGGTGAATACCCACTTCTTCGGATACAAGCAGTGGAAATTTCCAGGGGCAGGTGTATATATAAGCAAGCAAGAAGCAAGCTAGAGATAACGAGGTTAGATCAATCAGGGAGGATGAGGCCCTGTTCCAGCAGCTGAGGTGTGAAAACCAACGGAGGAGAAACTGGTTCTGTAATTGGCAAGCCATTCACAGTCTTTGTTTATTCCTGAGCTGATGGTGTTAAATTTGCAGATGAACTGGAGCTCAGCAGTTTCTCTTTGAAGTCTGGTCCTAAAGTTTTTTTGCTGTAGGATGGCCACCTTAAAATCTGCTATTGTGTGGCCAGGGAGGTTGAAGTGTTCTCCTACAGGTTTTTGTATATTGCCATTCCTAATGTCTGATTTGTGTCCATTTATCCTTTTCCTTAGAGACTGTCCAGTTTGGCCGATGTACATAGCAGAGGGGCACTGCTGGCATATGATGGCATATATTACATTGGTGGACGTGCAGGTGAATGAACCGGTGATGGTGTGGCTGATCTGGTTAGGTCCTGTGATGGTGTTGCTGGTGTAGATATGTGGGCAGAGTTGGCATCGAGGTTTGTTCCTGAGCTAGAGTTACTATGGTGTGGTGTGCAGTTACTGGTGAGAATATGCTTCAGGTTGGCACGTTGTCTGTGGGCGAGCACTGGCCTGCCACCCAAGGCCTGTGAAAGTGTGGGATCATTGTCCAGGATGGGTTGTAGATCCCTGATGATGCGTTGGAGGGGTTTGAGCTGGGGACTGTATGTGATGGCCAGTGGAGTCCTGTTGGTTTCATTCTTGGGTTTGTCTTGCAGTAGGAGGCTTCTGGGTACACATCTGGCTCTGTTGATCTGTTTCCTTATTTCCTCGTGTGGGTACTGTAGTCTTGAGAATGCTTGGTGGAGATTTTGTAGGTGTTGGTCTCTGTCTGTGGGGTTAGAGCAGATGCGGTTGTACCTCAGTGCTTGGCTGTAGACAATGGATCTTGTGGTGTACCCGGGATGGAAGCTGGAGGCATGAAGTTAGGCATAGCGGTCAGTAGGTTTTCGGTATAGGGTGGTGTTAATGTGACCACCACTTATTTGCACCGTGGTGTCTAGGAAGTGGACCTCCTGTGTAGATAGGTCCAGGCTGAAGTTCATGGAGGGGTGGAAGCTGTTGAAATCGTGGTGGAATTTTTCCAGACTCTCCTTCCCATGGGTCCAGATGATGAAGATGTCATCAATGTAGCGTAGGTAAAGAAGGGGCGTGAGTGGACGGGAGCTGAGGAAGCGTTGTTCCAGGTCGGCCATAAAAATATTGGCATAATGTGGGGCCATGCGGGTGCCCATAGCGGTGCCACTGATCTGTCAAGGGCCAAGGGCCGTTGGGGTGGGCGGGGCAGGGCGAGGAGAGGCCGGACGGCCGCTGGCGGGAGGACCGGCTTGAGGTGGCCCCACAGGGAGTCGGCGGCATCCTCCACCCATTGGACCCAATGGGTTGACCTGGTGGCCCAAATGCTTTCCTGACGCCATGTCCCCGCAAATGACGCCCAACGGGGGTTCCTGCTCCCCAGCGCAAGCCACGCAGGGAGGCTTAA